>NW_028261385.1:134503610-134654110 GCF_051295495.1 Thamnophis sirtalis | reverse complement strand
CTCATGGTTTCTCTTGCTTAGCAGACCCCATTGCATCACTGCATTGGGGCTGCTACTCCTTCTTGGTGCACAAAAACCAAAACAAAAAAAAATTGCTACCTGGCCCTTTAGAGAGAAAAAAACATTGTTGGGGCCTGCTCTGTTCTGTGAAGTGCACGGCGAAAATCCATCAGTTTTATTTTTAAACAGTGAAATCTCATCTATAAGAATGGCAAAGAAAAGAACTTAAAAATTAAAAACTAATTCAGAAGTCCCATGTTCAAATCTAATCTCCACCTTGTAATTAGCAGAAGCTTATGTGGTCTCAATCGTAAAGAAAACTCATAGTTGTTTCAAGCATCAAATAATGAATTTTATCCAAAATATACAAATCTATATCCAGTCCAGGGAATGTAAAGCACAGGAAGTGTGTTCAGACTTACTGGTTCAGACTAGTAACTCAGCCTGCCACGTCCCTGACCTGGTTTGGAGCCATAGGCACCGCCATCTTGTTTTTTGCTTTGGTACATGTGCAGCAACATTGTGTAGTACTGTGCATGTGTGCATAGTGCACATCACATGCAGCGCATCCCTGAGCGAACGGGTAGTAGCAGCAGTTGGAACCCACCCTTGAAGTGTGTGCTTCAAAGAGCCTGGAGAGATATCAATAAAATATGACAATAATATGGACAGAGAAATATCATACATTCATCCACAGCCAGTATCATTTTTAGATACTTTTGTTCAGGCCATCTAATAAATTGGGTTAGGAGGTTTATATGAATTGGTAATTTGGATCTATTATATGTTTGCATGAGCTTCCAATACATCATGAAGATAGAAAAGATGCATGTGTCACTCACTGCCATCTGACAAGGGAACTGCAAAGACTCAGCTAATGCACTATACTAATTAACTGCGCCTTCTGTCAAATCTGATATCCAATGACAAATTTCTGAACCTCTCACCACATAATGTTCTCACCTCCTGAGCAAAAGAAATAAGATCCTCTTATTCTCCTTCCTTCCTTCATTTCTTTCTTTCTTTCTTTTTTCTTTCTTTCTCTTTGTTATACTGCCTTTCTGAGGGCTACCAAAATATACAAATTAAATGATAAAAGGAAGTGGAACAAAAAAAAACATTAAAAATGCAGTTACTAAAATAATTAACAAGATGGTCATATGCCGACACTCTGTTTGAAAGTGTTCTGACCTAGGCTTCCCAAAAGCACGAAGCCGACTCCTCGTCCCAATAAAACCCCTTTTATTTAGTTTATTTAGCAAAGTTTATTTAGCAAAACCCTTTCTATTTAGTTTATCCAGCAAAGTCCCGACTAAAAGTCTTTCATGAGATTTCACAACTACAGACCTTTATCAGGCTTGGAGAGTTGCCAGGCTGATATCTTTCAAACACCATTCTGTAGCAGCAATTAGTTGGCAAGAAGTCAGGAAAAGATTTTCACTCTAATGAATTGAACTAATTGTCTCCTGAAAACGCCCCTCCCCTTTCACTCCTCTTTATTCTCTATGGGAGAGGCCATTCACTGTCAACCTGTAGTTTGAACTCCAAATTCGACCCTTGGTCCTTCACTGTTCCCGTCTCCTGGCAGGTCTGCCCCACTGATGTTTGACTTCGAAGGCAGTCGATAACAGTCAGACAACCCTGGCCCCCGCTCTGCCTCTGACACAGAGCATTCACCAGAGCCTTCCCCAGACTCCAGGACTGGCCCATGTTCCTCCCCAACCTCCTCACTGTCTAAATCTTCTGCCAGATTTGTTGGCCGCTGGCAGGCCACAACAGAAAGGAGAGTAATGACTAGCTACAGTTCAGAAAGCATATGCTCCACAGTTTGAAAACAATAAAGCTTTTTCTTATATTTCTGATAAACAGAGCTAAACAAGTAGAAATAATTTCAGAATCTCATCTCTTCCAGGGTTAATCAAGGACATGACATTTCAACAGATGCTCCCTATGCATCCATCCCAGAGATGTGAAGCTGAAAAACAACCCTTAAACTGAGTTCATAAAACAACTGACAATGAGGACAGATCTTCTAATACCCAGGTGATTTAATCATGATTACTCAATCATGATCATCAATGAGTAGATGAAGGAGGATTTACTTAGAAATGGTTACAACAGAGACATTAATGGTACAAATGATCATGATACACTAAGGTAAAAGTAAATATTTTCCCTGTCCGGTCATGTCAGGCACTAAGGGGTGGTACTCATCTCCATTTCTTAGAGGGAGCCAGCATTGTCCGAACACACTTCCATGGTCATGTGGCCAGCATGATTATATGCTGAGGCACACAGAACACTGTTACCTTCCCACCCAAGTTGTTAGAAGTTGGGATAAGTAATGGGAGCTCATCCTGTCACCCAGACCTTGGGTCTTGAATCTAGGCTGCCAGGTTTCCAGCTGACAACCTCAACATCTTTAACCACTGAGCCATTATGTCCCACCCACCCATCCTGGTGATACACTATCAGCCATAAAATGAAGCTAAGAGCTTAATGTTTTAATGAAAACACAAACACAAAAGTTTGAAAATAACTTTCTAAGTCAGGTGTTCCAACAACACATCTCTGGTCTTTAATTTCTTGTTTCTCCTTATTCAGCCCCTTATTGAACCAAGACTATGTTCAAGAATATCAATCAGCTTTTTGAAGCAATAGAGCTGAATTTTATTTTCATATTGATGGCATTTTAGTTAAAGTACCCTGTGTGGTGTTATGGGCCAATGGCTGCTATATCAAATAATAATTCCTCCTTTCACCAACTTCTGAATTCAACCTGATTAAAAAAAATGCCAGAATGACTATAATACAGCGAAGACAAATCCAATCAGGAATTCTGAGAGGTCCAAGAGAATTGATAGGATTGAATTGCCTCCCCATTGAGTTCTTGGCATAGATCATCCATCAAGTTGAGCAAAGCATGAACCCGTGTCTCAGCCACATGGCCAACAAAATTGGACCTAGTTAATCAGTTAACCCTCCAACTGTTCCTGTATTTTCTCATTTTCATTAAGTAATTGCAAAATGTATTAATTGTCTTATTGCGGCAGCTCTCAAGTCTGTCTGTCTGTCTATCTATCTATCTATCTATCTATCTATCTATCTATCTATCTATCTATCTATCTATCTATCACCTACCTACCTACCTACCTACCTACCTACCTACCTACCTACCTACCTACCTACCTACCTATCTATACACATATATATGCTGGTCTTGTTGTATTCGGGTCTTTTCCCATGTAAGATTGAGATTGTCTTGGCAACATTTCAGCGAGGTCTCACTCACCATCTTCAGGCTGGGTTTTGTGCTTAAAGTGTAATTGGAGCTGCTGTCTTTCTATAAATCTGGTGGAGTGTGTGTGGAGTGCTGGCTTTGTTTCAGTAAGTGGAATGATTGGTTGTGTGGTTGTATCATGATTGGTAGATTGGTGCTGATTGGTGCTGGCTGTGTGTCTATTGTTGTTTCGTGTTGCAACAGCCTGGGTGGTGGGTGGGGCTCATTTGTTGACTAGGGCTGGTTTCCAGATGTCTGGTAGGTGGGAGGTATCATCACTCTTATTCATGTTGTGGGGGTGTTTCTCTATTTCGATAGCTTCCATAATAATTTTCTTGTTGAAGTGTTCAGTTTTGGAGATTAACCTGGTTCCTTCAAAATTAATTTCATGTCCTGTAGCTTTAAGGTGCTGGAAAATGGAGAACGTTTTTTCTTTTCTTTTTTCTTACTGCGTTCTTGTGTTCTGTGATGCGTGCATTTATTCTCTTGTTCGTTTGTCCTATGTATGTTGCAGGGCAGAGTTTGCATGGTATTTCATAGGCTCCTTGGTTTTCTAGCTGGATTTTGTCTTTGGGTTTTTTAAGATGATGGCTATTTTTTGGTCAGTGTTGAAGGCTGTCTTGATATTGTGTTTGTGGAGAATTTTGCTGATTTTATCTGTGGTGCCTTTGATGTAAGGGAGGAGGGTGATGCTGTTGTCCTGCTCTGAGTCTTGGTTTTTGGTCGGAGTCTCCCTTTGGATTAGGTAGGTAATTAGCATTACCTAAGTAATTAGTAATTCCTTTGCATAGGAATTTTTCACCTTTTAACCCTTGCTTAACTCTGCTCAAGTGATCATAAAGATAGAATAAAGGAGGCACGTGGTTCTCTTGCCTCCTCCTGCAGTTAAGCACTAAGCAGAGTCATCTACTGTGACTCTGGCAGCAACTACCTCAGCCTTTTTCCTTTTAATTTTTTTTCTTTTCATCATGACAGTGGTGAGGCCCTGCCTCCCCTGCCTCCCCTCACTGCACATCCTTGACACCATCAGCTCTGGAAGGGGTGGAGTTTGCTCTCTGTTTATATTTAAGTACAAGTTGCTTGCATATGCCCTCTCACTTCTAGCACTTTTGATGCTAGGGAAAAAAAAAACAAGCTCAGGGAGCATCAAGGACCCCATGGAGTTAAAAACATTTGGCATTTTGCAATGTGCAAAGCTTGGGAATATCAGATGTATAAACATTTTTTTCTGATTTCTAATTTCTACTCAGGTCATGGCTCATAGTATCTATAGCCTTTGGAGAGAAAGAGGGGGTGGATGGGAACATGAACATGAATCAATAAATCTTACTTCAGCTCAGATAAAACATCACCTTTGCACCCTCTCTGGGGTAACCTTGGTTTCAAATACTTCAGTATACCTTTCTTCTCCAGAGTGTGGCTTATGTAGGTTGCCTAAATTTAAATCGGTTAAGAAGCCAAGCACCAAAAGCAGTACTTCTCTTCACCTTAAGAGTCAAGTTACTATAGTCTTCCCTCAAATTGTTCCCTCTTTCAGTCCAGAGCATCTTATGTCTTTCATTCGATCAGCATGGACAGATCTTCAGTCTAAGAGTAAACCGAAGTTTGCTTAATTCTCAGCTGACATTCTTGAACTCATTCCTGCTGTTCTCATTTTTTTTTCAAGGGCTCGGTCTCAAATCTTATTAAAACCACTGTGTGCCAGCTGAGTGTTCTTAAATGTGGTTCCACACTGTTTATTTCTTAGTTCCCACCCTCTGCAAGAGCTGGATATGTATATATTTTACAGTTAACCTCATTCCCATAATAATTAGCTGCAAGAAACACGGCTATTAGATAGGGGAGTCATTGCTAGATAATAGGGATGTAATCTTTCTCTGTAGTTCATTTTCAAGTACTATTAATCCCACTGCTATTCTTTCCCACTTTTTACAACTCAGCATCAACGCTGTGCCATATTGCAATATCATGAATAAAGCCAAAGTTTCTTAAGCAAATTAAATCAAATCTGGGCCTGTGCATGCAAAAATATTTCATTCAGATTCTTCATTTTTGCTATTCAGTTTAAGCACAGCTGTGACTAGGTGAGCACAGGTTTTATCTCTATGGTTTTGCTTTTAAACAAGCAAACAAACAAACAAACACTGAATGAACATTAAAGGAAAGGAGGCAGCTGCACTCTTTGTTCTGTTCTCCATCACATCTTTGTTCCTAGTTATTATCTTAGTTGTTGTCTTTATTCCGATTGTGATATATTAATGCATTTTAGTCCCTTTTATTTCCTTTTAATCAAACAAATGCATTTCCATTTTTATCAAACAGTCGTTTGATCTATTCTGTGTAGGTAATAAATCATAAATAGAGAAATACAGAGGTAGGTAGGCTGACACTCAGGGTTTGAAATTAAAATTTAAGGGCTGAATTCCATACTCTTACAGATAATTAATTTTCAGAATTTACCCAAAATGAGCATGATGTATTGTATTTAAAGACAATCAACTTTATTAATGGTTTCAGAGTGATAATTCATAAATTTAGATCCAAACATTCATACTTAATGAAGCCTCATTAAAAGATGTGGCATCTAAGTTAATCATAGCTAATTTTTCCACTGATATACTACATATTGAGAAAGTTATGCCAATTTCAGGATCTATCACAGGTCTGTGACTAAAAAGCTGTTTGATTATTTTCATCTAATTTCCATGTATTTTGGTGTGCAGAAAACAAATAAAATATTGAAAAAACTCCTAGATGTCATGATTTGCCAAAACATGCAAAATTGTCTTCAAATTTATCAATTTTTTTTTAAAAAAATGGTATTTTTTTATATTATGGGTTAACCAAATTTAAAGTCCAAATTACTATTAATTAATTCACATAAGTTCATTTAAGTTATAAAATGCTAAAAAAAACCCTTAAAGTGTTTGTCCGAGTTATGTAAAAAAAAATACAGCACTGTAAATCTGATGGTCAGCAATATATACCTAAGCTAAGCAAGTTTTAAGTCTGTGCTTCTAATGGTAGAAGGGGTTAATCTTTCCTGAAGAATCCAGTGGGAGGGAGACACAGGGCAGATAGCAGCATCTCTGATCAGTGCAGGTGGTGTGGCCAGCACTGTGACATCTCATGTACAGCTACAGAGCTGCTCTCTCCTGCATGCCACACTTGTGCACAAATCATCATCAGGTTCTTGGTTCTAGGCTGTTCACACTTTTTCATCGCAATTCATGTTAGCTCGTCATTCTTCAACCGTTATGTTATGGCTCCGCAAAAGTGTATTAATTCACCAGTTTCTGTTTCATCTGTGGTGAATATACAGTGTTGAAGCAACAGCAGAATATTACAGACATTGTGAAAAAAGTATACTTTGCATACTTTGGACTAAAAATTGGATATCAAGATAAAGTTTGGGCGCCTCATAAAGTGTGCAAACAGTGTGTTGAGGACCTCCGAAACTGATTCAAGGGTAAGAAAAAAACTTTCTGTTATGGGATTCCTATAGTATGGTGAGAGCAAAAGAACCATAGTGATGACTGTTACTTTTGTTCATACAATGCAAAAGGATTTAATTCCAAATGGAAGCATTCCATTTCATACCCCAATCTTCACAGCAATTCATCCCATCCCCAATGGTAACAGATATACCAGTACCCAAGGCCCCTGCTACCTTGGAACAGATACCTAGCTCCGATGAAGGTGAAGTCATACCAGAACCAGATGATGAATCAAGTTCTGACTTTGAAGATGATACAAGACCAAAATTGTTTTCTCAGGAGGAGATGAATGATTTGGCAAGAGACTTGAATCTTCCCAAATATGCTGCTGAGTTACTCGGATCAAGGCTGAAAAGCAGGAATTTATTGTTGCCAGGAGTGTCATCTTCATGGTTCAGACATCATGAAAAGGAGTTCGTTCCTTACTTCACCCAGGAAGACAAGTTGGTTTATTGCATCGATGTCAAAGCTCTGATGGGTCAATTTAAAATCCAATATGATTCAGAGCAATGGCGACTTTTTATAGATTTTTCAAAAAGAAGTCTCAAAGCAGTTTTACTCCACAACAGTTTTTACGCTTCCATACCTGTAGGTCATTCCGTACACTTGAAGGAAACCTACGAGAACTTGGAATTGGTTCTTCATAAACTTAAATATGAAGACTATGGTTGGCAAGTGTGTGGGGACTTGAAGGTCTTGTGCATGCTGCTCAAGTAACAAGCTGGGTATACCAAATACCCTTGTTTTCTGTGTCTATGGGACAGTCGAGACCGACAAAATCACTGGACCAAGAAGAGTTGGCAGCCAAGGGTGCTAATAGTCGGTGAAAAAAATGTCCTCCGAGAAACTTTGGTACCTTCCCAGAAAGTTCTTCTACCACCTCTCCACATAAAATTGGGATTGATGAAGCAATTCGTAAAATCACTTCCAAGAGATGGAGAATGCTTCAAATACTTGGTCACCAAGTTTCCATGCCTGTCAGAGGCAAAATTGAAGGAAGGTGTGTTCGTCGGACCAGACATTAGAAGGCTTATAGTTGATCAAGAGTTTGTCAATACCATGACAGATCCTCAAAAAGAAGGGTGGATTGCATTTAAAGAAGTTATACAGAAATTTTTAGGCAATATCAAAGATCCTCACTACAAAAAGATCGTCGGAAGAATGCTGAAAGCATTTCAAGCTTTAGGTTGCCTGATGAGTTTGAAAGTGCATTTCCTCCAGTCCCACCTTGACTACTTTCCTGAAAATTTGGGAGCTGTGAGTGAGGAACAAGGTGAATGATTCCACCAAGACATTAAAGAGATGGAAAGGAGATACCAGGGAAAATGGAGCATTACAATGATGGTAGACTACTGTTGGATGCTTCAGAGAGACATTCCAGATGCTACTCACAAGCGTAAATGCACCAAGAGGAGCCTCACAAGGAAGAAGAATCGAGTTTAGTGTCTGTAGGTGAGCTCATTTCAGTTCAAAAAAGGATTTTCATGAAAATATTGTAATAAAACTTTAATTTTATAAGTCTATTTCCATTTATTTTGAGGTATTGCCTTATTTAACATAGTTACCTAAATTGTCAGGAAACGTGATGTCCTATGACAAAATGGAGGTCATTTTCGGATTCAGCACACCAAAAAACATAAAGATTACATGGAATAGCCAAAACAGCTCTCTAAAAAATTATTTTTTGCAGACCTGTGATTCATTTTAAAGACGGGAAATTGAACAGTCATATTTCTAAAGAAGCACAATACGTCTGTGTAATTAATATTTTTAGAAAAATCTGATTTATAATAATGTGTTCAGCCTCTCTATTCCCTTGCAAAGGATGACAATTGACCCTTACTAAATTATGGTAGATTTCTTTCCTGCATGGAAAGCATCTTGTTCTCTGCCTTGCACTTTTATCCTATTTTAGGTTCATAAATATTTTAAAAAATACACTACATTTCCTCAAAATCCACTTCCTTCTGTCTTCCCCTCCACCCCCAAGATAAAAGTATCATCCTTTGTATTTCAAAATAATTTTGGCTCAGCAGCTAAAATTGAAATCCTACTTAAAACTATGCAATTAGTTTCACAGCAGCTAAAGTTGCATACCTGCCATTATGTCATCCAGCCTCAAGTAAGTGAAAGTATCAGGAAACTTACTTCCTAGCAGCAAAATTGCAATTTCAATGCAAAAGCAGCCTTTCCAGAAATCAGTTTCTGCTGAAACTGATAATAATAATTATAGTGCTAAAGTGGGGAGGGGGGGGTGTTAACATTAGCAGTCTTTTATTGTGTTGTACGGAATTCTCAAAACTCATTATAGCTAAACATGTTGAAAGATGTCACTCATCTTTTAGATCAGTCTAAATCTGGGTTCATGTCAGCGTCCCAAGTTTTATGTATCTTTTTCCTTATGTCATTTTCTCCCTTATTATATAGACATGATGCATACACACGTGCTCTCACACACCGGAAAATATGCAGACGACGTCAATCACAACTTTTCCTAATTTGTAGAATTTAGTTTGCAACTTTCTTTAATATATGCTGCTTTACCACACTGCACCTAGTTTAATATAAGTAGCACTTAGGGTGATTCTTGGTACAGTGGTTAAGGCATCAGAATAGAAACTGGGAGTCGAGGAATTCTAGTCCAGCCTTAGGAACAAAGCCAGCTTAATGACCTTGTAACTTTCTCTCAGTCCTAGGAAGGAGGCGATGGCAAACCACTTCTGAAAAATCTTGCCAAAAAAGCACCTACAAGGACATGTCCAGCCAGTCTCTGAAAATTGGTCATGATTGAGTGGAACAACAATAACAACAAAACATACTCAGTTGGGAGGGATGTATATTAGGCTTGACGAGGGGTGCTAGATTTTAATGTAATATGATTGCACATGTATACTGTCTTCTCTTATTTTTTTCTTTAAAACTAAGATATGTTAAGTATATTGATATGGAAGCATAAATGGACCTGGGTACTTGAGAGACCGCCTGCTGCCAATCACCTCCACTAGTCCGATTAGATCCCACAGATTAGGCCTCCTCCGAATTCCATCCGCTGGCCAGTGTCGACTGGCGACTACCCGGAGGAGAGCCTTCTCTGTGGCTGCTCCGACCCTCTGGAACGAACTCCCCATGGAGATTCGAACCCTCACCACCCTCCAGGCCTTCCGCAAAGCCCTTAAAACCTGGCTGTTCCGACAGGCCTGGGGCTAAAGAGCTGTTGCCCCCGTCTCGAATGGTATGACTGTTGTGTGTTTTTAAATTATGCATTGTTATGTTTTGTTTATTTTTTGTCTGTACCCCCTTCCCTGATTTGAATTGTGAGCCGCCTTGAGTCCCCTTCGGGGGAAAAGGGCGGCATACAAATATAATCAATCAATCAATCAATCAATCAATACCATCAACATAGAATGGAGTTTGCTCAGAAGCAGAAATACACCAATGAGATGAAAAGTGGGAAACAGAGGAGAGAAGAAAGATAGGAAGAGAGGGATAGGAAAGAGGGTAAGGGGGGAAGATGAGGAGGATAAGGAGGAGTGGAATGCAGAGAGAGGAGAAGGAGAAAGGAAGGGGAAGAAGAGTAGAAAAGGATGATGGAGGGAAGAAAGGAGGTAGGAGAGAGGTAGAAGAAAGAGGTGTATGGAGAGCAGAAGAGCTAATAATGGGTTTTTATCTTTCTGGGCGTTGATGACAAGAGGAACTGATGTAATTACTACTTAATACAATAGGATATCGGCTATGCTATAGTATACATGTGATTATATGTTATGAAAATGGAAAATAAAAGTATTTGAAAAGAATAACAACAAAACATACTGTAGCTAGTTGAAGCACTTATGATAACTTTCTCAGTCTTTGTTCCCCAGACATCATGATGGGTAATAACCAGCGGTGGGATCCTACCGGTTTAACAACTGGTTCTTTGAGCACTCACTTCTCTGGTGCATGAACCAGGGACCCACGCTACACACATGTGCACAGTTTAGAGAAGCCTTACCTTCTTACTGCTTGGGAAGGAAAACAACTGAGGGGCAGCAATCTGCTCTGCCACGCGACTCAGCTGAGAAGATAAAGGTAGGTAAAGCACAGGGGCGGGCGGGCGGGCGGGCCCACTGCTCGCGGCTAATCTTCAGAGCTACCGGTTCATCCAAACTCATCCGAACCAATAGAATCCTCCCCCCCCCCTGGTAATAACACTTCTGTTCACTTTGCTTTTTATTTAATACAGATTATTTAAATGGTTTCATAGTCAGATAGCAACTTCATGTGATTTAACACACATTTTCTGTACAAAATAGAAGAGAAACTCCTGATGTTTTGCCGTTCGCATTAAAAGTTACATTACTTCATAGCCAGTGTATGAAACCCATTACCGAATTGTTATCTCAGGAGTCAGAACCTTACCATAGAAAAATCCATGAAGGAGAAAACTCTGGAAATCCAATTCAACTACTTTTGAATTTTTGAGGTACCCCAATAAACCTTCCTAACTTAGGAAGACATAAGCTTTTAGACATAAGCTTGAGACATAAGCTTTTCAACCTTATGCTGTCCTTCATGAATTTTTGAACAGAAAAATAATGCTCCCCAGTTTCACAAATTCTTACCTATCCAAGCAATAGCAGGGTCTGCACTGGGAGATCATGTCAATTTATTATCTTGTGAAATCTACAGCATACTCTATATCCCTAACACATACCACATTTATAATCTCAGAACCCTGAAACACTTAGGGCCAGCTCAAACATGCACTGATTGAGGAGATTATATATATATCTGGTAGACAGACATTAGAATAGAACAGAACAGATCAGAACAGAACAGAATAGAACAGAATAGAATAGAATCATCAGTCTTAGAATAACAGAGGTGGAAGGGACCTTGAAGGTCTTCTAGTCCAACCCCCTTCTTAGGTAGGAAACCCTACAACAGTTCAGACAAATGGTTATCCAACATCTTCTTAAAAACTTCCAGTGTTGGAGCATTCACAAGTTCTGGAGGCAAGTTGTTCCACTGATTAATTGCTCTAACTGTCAGGAAATTTCTCCTCAGTTCTAAGTTGCTTCTCTCCTTGATTAGTTTCCACCCATTGCTTCTTGTTCTGCCCTCAGGTGCTTTGGAGAATAGTTTGACTGCATGGGAACATTGATTTAGTTCCCAGTGAATGCAGAACAAATGACCACTGCTTAAGTAGGTCCATATACAGGTAGTTTTCAACTGACGATGACAGTTAAGCTCATAATTTATGCTGCTAAGTGAGAAATTTGTTAAGTTGGTTTTTTCCCATTTTATGACCTTTCTTGCCACGTTTGTGAAGGGATTCATTGCACGATTCAAGGTTGTTAAGTGAATCTGGTTTCTTCATTGAATTTGCTTGTCAGAAGGTTGCAAAAGGGGATCACATGAGCCAGAAACACTGCAACCATCATAAATGTGAATCAGTTGTCAAGCACCTGAATGTAAACCACGTGGCCATGGGGATGCTGCAACAGTCATCAGTATGAAAAATGGTCATAAATCACTTTTTTTCAGTGCCATGGTAACTTTGAATGGTCAGTAAGTGAACTGTTGTAAGTCACGGACTACCTGTATTACAGTATTCAAATGTTTGTGAGAAAAACATACCATATTTTGCGGAGTATAAGATGCACCTTCCCCCCCCCAAAAAAAAGATGGTGAACATCTGGGTGCGTCTTATAGCTGAATGCAGCATTTTTGGCCTCCCAAAATCCTGCCCCTTTTCGCAAAAATGGATGTGCAGAAGGTTTGAGAGGCTTGCAAAATGCTCCTGGGGGCTGGGGAGGGCAAAAACAAGCAAGTTTTGCTCATTTTTGCACCCCGCCAGCCCCCAGGAGCACTCTTAGAGCCTCCCAAAGGCAAAAAAACGAGGGTTTGGGAGGCTTGCAGAGGGTTTGGGAGGCTTGCAGAGTGCAAAAACTTTTTTTAAAAAAAATACCGCTTCAAAATCATGGTGCGTCTTATACTCTGAAAAATACGGTAGGCCTCATGTTATTGGTTCTCATTGATATTTAAGGATCCACCAGTTCTGAAATGGACAGTTTGCAAAGCTAGGTCCTTTTTGAAAGACCTTAATCCCCAGATATCCCAGTAGGGAGATATTTAATTTGCATTTGGCTCACTTGCCCAATGACAAGACAGACTGGGCAATGATCCTCGGGAGATGGAGCATTTGGGAATGGTGATTGGAATTGTGTGAATGACTGAAGCCCTCCTTCTGGATTTCATTTTATTTTTTGAAGCCTGAGCCGAAGGACTTTTTTTCTCCTTATCCTGACACCATCCAAAGGCAGCCTCGACACTCGTAAAATCTGTGAAGCTTCATCATCCCATTACCGTGGAGTGACTTGCAGAGACAAAGAAGCAGGGTAGATATCATCAATGAATGCCTGCCAACTCAAATATGGATCAGTAACATTTCAACGCAGCAGTGAAGCTAAGCCCTCGATGCCAGCTGCATAAGGACATGATACCCTTTTCCAGGCTTACAAACTTTGCTTCCTGATTAGCAGAGAGGCACTTTCCTTTCTGCAACTTCCAAAGCAATTCTTCTAAGGCCCTTTTAAAAATGCAATGGGGGTTTAAATAATGTGGGCAACTTATACACTAATTAGGCATTAATGTTAATTAATCCTTCATTTTTGAAGCCTGCACAACCTTAATACGTACTTCTGTTCAGGAGAGGGAGTGGATGTTAAATAACTGGAAAAACATGTCAAGTAGGTAAAATGTCTTGACTTAAATAACTGGCTAATTTCCATCTCAAATTAGTCTTCTTCCAGAGTTTTCAAACTATACATGCCAAGGGTAGATGGAGAGCATGAAAAACCTTCAGTCAGAGGTCTTGATGGGCAATTCTAAGGTGAAACCATGTCTGGCTGAATACAATTATAGTGTAGTCTTACAAATAATCAGATACTCAACTTCCTATTTCGTGTTTCCATATATAAAATATATATTTTTTACAACCCCCGGTATGCCGAAATATGGGAAGAAGATCACTACTTCCATTCTCTGTCCTTCGGCTCGTCACAAGAGACCATCCAGACAGAACCCAATTTTTTTTACTGTTGCCTTTTTATTACATTTGTTATATTTGTCCTGATAAATAAATAAAGGGAGACTAGTATAGATCTATTTCAAGCTATTTAGCTCTCATCAGCTAGCCATACCCTTACTGGGATTTGAGCCTGTGCTGTATTGCCTCTAAGGCAGATGTGTTAACCATTGAGCCACAGAGCTCAACTCCTTATCAGCCAGCCAGGGTGAAAGGTATCTATTTAGATTTTACAACCCCCGGTATGCCCAAATATGGGAGAAAGATCACTACTTCCATATATGGGAGGAAGATCATTCTACACACACACACACACACACACACACACACACACACACACACACACATATGTATATGTATATATATATGTATGTGTATGTGTATGTGTATGAGTATGTGTATGTATATGTATATGTATATGTATATGTATATGTATATGTATATGTATATGTGTATGTGTATGTGTATGTGTATGTGTATGTGTATGTGTATGTATATGTTTATGTATATGTATATGTATATATATGCAAAATACCACTCATGCATCATCATGAAATCTCCAGAACAGTAAAGCCTACAAACTTGAAATTTGGCATGTATGTTCCTATTGGCTTCTAGGTGCTCACTAAGAAAGGATTTTTCAAAATGACCACCAGAACATTAATATTCTTATATTATTATTAACATGCTAGGGAGTTTTACTCTCCCCCTCCCCACCTGAAAAGAACTCTATTCCAACTGCCACTTGGGTGTGGGCGTAGCCAGCAGGTGACTCATCTGGCCTGGGGGCTGGGAGTTTAGACAATGGGGCCAGCCTGAGGGAGAGAAGGGGATAAGTTAGGAGAGGAGAGGTTTCTGTGGGGCAACCCTGAGGGAGAGAAGGGGAGAGGAGAGGCCGATTGTAACTACTCATTAATGTTCAAGCTTTAACTGTCAATTTATCATGCCCGATCACATAGTTTCGTAGCGAAGCACAGGTATCCAGCTAGTAGTATAATAAGTTCATCAACTGAAAAGGCAGAATTAGTATTAATGACTACAATTTGCTTCCATACCTATCTCTGAAAAGGGCCTTGCAGTATTTACCTGACTGTTTTCCTGTCTTAGACTGAAGCAATCCTATCCATCATGCAGCGGGAAATATCACGCTTCCCTGTTTAATAAAAGAATATATATTCAGACCAATCTTGATTATATTTACCCACAATTAATCTAATTCATCTTAAATCCATTCCCTCAGACTGGAGTTTTTGCTTTTGAGGCCTTTTAAATGATTGATATGATATAAGCAAACTTCTGGCTTTCAGTTTGCTTCACAAAAAGTCATTCTTTTATCCTTTAATTTAGTTTTTTTTAGAACATTCACAAATAGTAATAATATAATAATTACTTGCTAAGATTGCTAGGATCAGGAGTTCCCTTGAAGTTTTGAGAATTAAAATAGTTTGGAGTTTCTGATTAAAATATTCTAAATCTATAAATGTATCATTACATACATAGGAAAATATGAGCAATTACTATCCCCTGAGATGAATATTTACCTCGGCTACAGTTTTATAACTCAGATCAATAA
Organism: Thamnophis sirtalis; assembly: GCF_051295495.1. Taxonomy (NCBI): domain Eukaryota; kingdom Metazoa; phylum Chordata; class Lepidosauria; order Squamata; family Natricidae; genus Thamnophis; species Thamnophis sirtalis. Next base: position 134,638,691 of record NW_028261385.1, on the reverse strand, counting down.
AGTTGATGTTTGCACCTCCACAGAATCAATGCTCACTTATTATAAACATGAACAAATTGTTCTTTTTTTTTTTACTGATTTAAATGAACTAAGGCAAGCCAAAAAACCTTTCCCCATTCTTTTCAACATGGTGACAGTCTTGAAAATTACTACATCACTTTTGATTTTCTCGGTTGGTTGGCAAAGAGGAGATTAGGAACTGGGTTTTCTGCCAGATTCAGAACAGCTGCCTATTAAAATCAACCCAATACCTTTTTTTAACTGAAGACAAGTGTCCCCTGCCCAAAATTGAGTTACCTAAATCTGGTCCAGTTATTTAATCACCTGAGATAGAAAATTCCACAAATATTTGGCAGTAGAAATAGAATAAGAATTGATAAGTAAATATGTAGTCTTTTTATTCCCTGTTCCTAAAATGAGTTCCTTGTAGCAATCAGCATTTTGCCAATGGCAACACTTCAGAAACAGAACTCAGCGCTGGTTCCCACCACAAAAATCCTTGCATAAACCAGTCTAGGGAACTGACTGGCCATAGAACTATTTCCACTAAAGGGTTCATTTTCCGTCAGACAGAACTTTTGACATCTTTATCACCTGAAGATGAACTTGATTGCAAATCAGTTGTTTGGGGAAAAAATGGAATCAAGATCTAGAGTCTGTATATTGTTTTCTTCTAAGTATTTTTTTTGGGGGGAGAAGGGCATTTGACCCTATAAAAGAGGAGAACCTGGAGATCAAAGGGAAGGAAAGATTTAAAATGCCATTTACAGATTCTTCTCCATATTTTCTTATGTGAGTGTAATCCTCCCTCTTGATGAGGTGGAGGTGGCTTGTCAATTTGCTTATGCATGCAACAACTTTTCAGAATGATTGCTTTTCACAGCTTCGGCACACGGAAGGCCCCCTCCCTACCCCTCCATTGCCAGTATAATCTCTCATGTAAATCACATTTAGAGCCTTTTCAATATGTATTCTGCCTGCTCAATAGGCCATAATGATTTGTTTGTAAGGACATTGTCTACAGTGCACACTTGGGTATTGCCAATCGGTATTTCATAAAATGCTGCTTGTTTACTGAAGAGAACATGGCAGTGGTTCCCGCAGAGCTATTTTATCCCATTATACCCAGGAGTATCTTGGGTGTCTGAAAAGCATTGATTCATTGACTGCTACAAGTGTTCATAAAATTATATCTACATTTGAAATATTCATGGGACTTTGATTTTGATTCTGTTTTGTTCCTCAAACGCGCTCTTTAGATAACTTGCATTCAAGTGAAGAAATAGGTAGAAATCATTAACACTATATCACCTTTTCTGAACATGATTAATTTGAGAAAAGTATGCCCAATGATCAAACTGCAAGGAAAGTATGTAATATAAAATTAACTTATTTCTCAATGTTCGCGTGATTTTTACCTCCCCAAATGAAAAATGAACCTGATTAATGCTTACCTAGTTTACATTTACAACTATGTGACTTTACAAAAGTTGTTATCTTTGCTAGCATTTCCAAAGTTTTATTGATGTTGGTCTATTTTCAAATATATTGTTCGCAGGTTTACTCACAAGTCCCTCTACTTTTACTAGGGCCTATTCTTACATGGAAATACAGTTCATGGAAATACAGATAAAGTCCTAAACATGCTTACAATTACACTCTATTGAACCCAGTGAAACTAATTTCTCAATACACATGGATGAATCTGCCAGTTGTACTCTCTCCAAAATTCAGTTCCTTAGTATATTTTGAGTTATTTCAGTTCTGCCTATGAAGGCCTTTGGCAAGTTCGTTTCAAAAAGAAACCAGGTAAAAGTGGCAAATTTAACACAATTGTACATGCTTCAAAAATGAATTGAAAGCAGTGCTTCAGATCTCGTGTGATTATAGCACCTCCCTGTTAAAGCAGAGCAAGACCTCTTTATTCAGGCATCCAATATCCAAGATGCTCCGGCTTTAAAGAGTTCTCTCCCATAGAAGCCTGAAAAATGCAAAGCTGCTTTAATGAATAGCAAAGAGGTGCTGAACTCGCAAGAGATCAAAAACTCTTCTACTGAATCATTTTCAAAGGATGCAGAGCCTCCATGTTTAATAGCTATTGTGATAATGAAGAGGTTTAGCATTTACTTGCCTTCCATGCAGTAGGCATGGAATCTTGGAATGTGCTGGAATTTCTAGCATGTATTTCACTATTGAAACAGCGGCGTCTACGCTGGCTTCGACATGTCATGAGAATGGCTGATGGTCAGATTCCGAAAGATCTCCTGTATGGAGAATTAGTGCAGGGAAAGTACCCCAGAAAGAGACCACAGTAACGGTATAAAGATATCTGCAAGAGGGATATAAAGGCCTTGGGAATGGACATTAACAGCTGGGAAACCTTAACCTCTGATCATTCAGTTTGGAGGCTAAGATGTAGCATCGTCTTCTCCAATTCGAAGAGACACTTGTTCGGCAGGCTAAGGCATAGAGGCAGCCCCGGAACAGTCCTGGAATTAGTGAAATCTGGGGGCTGGGCAGGGGACAGAATGTATCTGCCCTCAGTGTGGAAGGGATTGCCACTCCCAAATTGGCCCTTTTATCCGGTTCCACCACAAAACCGTGGTCGACTAAAGCGCGCTCGACGAAACCGCGTACCTGACATCATCACAGTGCGATGAAAAAAGCATGCTGTGAGCGGTAAAGCTAAAATTAACACGTAAACCTAAACCTAACCCCCCCCAAACCTAACCCTAACCCTAACCCTAACCCTAAACCTAACCCTTAACCTAACCCTAACCCTAACCCTAAACCTAACCCTTAACCTAATGCTAAACCTAACGCTAACCCTTAACCTAACCCTAAACCTAACCCTAATGCTTAACCTAACCCTAAACCTAACCCTAAACCTTAACCTAACCCTAACCCTAACCCTAAACCTAACCCTTACCTTAACGTGAATCGGCTTGCTTTAAAAGCGCTTTTTAAAGCGCCCTTTTTTCTCCGCGGTCGTTGTTGTCACGCTGCTGATGACATCAGCGACGCGCTTTAATCGGGCGCGCTTTAGTGGACCGCGGTTTTGTCGTGCCACGCTTTTATCCCTACCAGATGCTGCTTTAGGACCTCTTTCCAGAGCATGATACCATATTCTTTTGAGACTGAAGGATGCCAATGTATGTAATAGACAATGAATCCTTCCCAAATCCAGAGTTAAATGGCAAATGTTTCGACACAGCATGCAGATTTTGAATAAGTAGAACCCAGGTGATTCAAACCCACACATTTTCTTTAAGATCAAGTGAAACATTTAGTATGTTCCCCGCCTCCAGTTCTTCTGGGGAGACCTACAATATTGTTTTGTGACAATATGTTGATCTAAACATTTACTCCCATGTAAGTTTTTAAAAAGTCACAGATTTAATCACCGTCTCTCAGAAACCAAATCACAAAGCAATGCTGACATTTTGGTTTATTCAAATAAGTTTGCACAGGATTATGTCTTAAGGTCTAATCTTCGTAAACTTGCATGTGCAATATTCTCAATGCCCATTTCCCCCCCTAAGAAAGTATATTTAAATTTCTAGCATTTGAGGTAATCCAGTTCAGTGCAGATAATAGGATCACACATTAGTCTTCCCAGGTAAACCAGACAGGAAACACTGCAAGATGAATAAATTCTACTTTATTGTAAGATTACATTAACGCAATCTTGCAAGACTGAAGGCACAAACTTCTCACTTTCACTTTCAACTGCTTGATCAGTTAGGGCAGTGGTTCCAAAACTGGGCAACTTTAAGACTTGTGGACTTCAACTCCCAGAATTCTCCAGCAGAGCTGGCTGGAGAATTCTGGGAGTTGAAGTCCACAAGTCTTAAAGTTGCCAAGTTTGGGAACCACTGCATTAGGGCAGATCCTTCTTAAGTTTCTTCCTCTTAAGAGTGATTTGGCTTCATGCCTCTCTAGTCTGATTGTTTTCTAGGCAGTATCTTTCCCCCTCTTTCCCTAAGGTCATTTATACACTTCATTACACACAATTAGGTTTTGCAGATGTAGGAAATTCAGCGACCAAAATCAATATCGTCATTTCTGAATAAACCAACGTTTTAGTTTTATTTTATTTTTCTTGTTAACGATTTAAGTTTTTCCTTTACATATTTGCAACATAGAGTGAAACCTAGGTCTAGTTTAAGTGAGACCATACCTTTAACAGACTTAGAGCAATATTTTCCTAAAATACATCAAGGAGAGTAAAGTGTAAAACTAAAGGCTCATTCTGTGGTTAGCATAGGAATGGGAATCTGAAGCTATTTTCTCTCCCAGTGCTAAGTTTGCTGAGTGATACAGAACATTAATTTTGTGGCAATAGATTTATTCATTTCAGGAGAGACCAATTGCAAGTAAGCAGATATATTCAAGGTTAGTGTAAGTAAAAAAAAGTTGCCCTGGGAATCATGTTTCATTACCTTTAGTTATTCATGAGTATAGGGCTGCCAGACAAAAACCAATAAAAGTGAAAAGATATGCCACTACTCTTGGGCAAGTAATTAAAATGAATACTTCTCATTATATATTTCTTACATGTTTGTTTATACCAAAGGACAATGTTTGCCTTTGTATTATTGGTATAGCATTTTAGTTTTCTTTGCAACTGTTACAGGGTTTAGCAGAATGACTCATTCATTTCAAAGTGAATGCATAGCTCGTGAGAAAGCCATTGTTTTAATCACCTTTGCTTAAAAAACAGTATCAAAATCACACTGAAAAAGACCATTAATAGGTAAAATTGTTCAAATAAAATCAACTGCAAAAGGGTTAACATTATTAAACAAAGTGCAGAAAATAGACAGAATGTCATTTTTAAAAAATCCTTAAAGTTCCAATTTAATAAGGCAGGCATGTTGGCATCGTGCTATGGAATCCCAATTCTGGGAGTTACATCAGAATCCCACCCAGTTAAAAGTTCATGATCTTGTCCCCACACCTACAGTCCCATCACATGGTCCAATCTTCTTCTTCTACCTACGCCCAACTGCTTCCAATCAGGTGCAAAGGTTTGGGAGACAAAAGATGACCTTGAGCTTCTAGAAAGGATTTTTTTTAAATTTTGAAAGCAACACATTCTACCCCTTGCTATTCCCCACCCCCCTTAATGAGAGTGTGGCAGGCCAAAGATTCTTAAAGGAACCGCTGCAGGCCTGACACAGTGTACACTTTGTTTTAGGCATGAAACAAACACATTATATGTTGTGGCTCAGGGGTTTGTCAACTGCTAGGGAAATCAAGATATTCAGGCAGTTCACATGTATATAAAGATTTATTGAAAGCTGAAGCTCTCTACAAGAATCGACCAACTAATGGTTGAGATAAACGAGTGGGAGATAAGAGAGGCATTCAAGGTTGGCTGGACTTAGATCTCTTGCAAGCACACGGACTCACGACATATGACACATTTGATCCCTCCCTCGGGTTCAGCCTGGCCACCTCCAACAGGGTTCTGCTGAATTAGTTGTAGACAGGTGGTGATCTGAATAAAATAAACCAAAACCCGTAATCTCCCCTTTCCCCTGTTTTAGCTGAAGCAAATTCCACTTTGGTCTTTCAAGATACTTAAGGCAGAAGTGGTGCTCTTCACATCTCTCTGTTTTTTTCTTCGCAGGATCTCTATACCAGCCTACTCAGCCAGCATTTTCTTTCTTTTCACTAATTAATCAAACTTGAATTGAAACACAGCCAAAGACCACTGCTAATATATACTACTGAAATAAACAAAATGCACCAATTTGACAACAGAGGTTAATTGTTGTTTGGAGAATGGAGGACAAAAAAAGCAGAATGGTAAATAGTTCCCACCAAGTTTCTGTAATGGCAACTACATCATATCTAGGCTCATGTGCTAATGCTTCTAGTTCACACTGTTTGTTCCCCAAACTTTGAGCATGTGTATATAAGCATTTGAGACTTGGTATGTTTCCTGCATCTCCTACTTGGTGTTTGAGGGGTGTTTTTTTTTTTTCATCACTCCCTACCTCGTTGCTTGCTTTGCTTTCTTGGGGTTTATGACTGGTTATGCGTTCTAAAGATTGGTCACTAACTAACTGTTAGACTAACTGTTTTACAGTTTTCTAACTGCGGAAAGCAGTTAGAAGAGTCGAAAAGCATAGTTTTCCAATCGGGAAGCGACAACCAGAGAAATCAAGAGGGAATCGTTGTCATCCCTAATGATGAATAAGATAAAAAGTGAAAAATGGTTGAGGTTGGGGAAAATAAAGAACTTAATGAGACAAGGAGTAGAATAATTCACCAATAGAATCATAGAGTCCATATGGAAGGTATTCTTATGATATCCCACTAACCCCATGATGGCGAACCTATAGCACACATGCCAGAGGTGGCATGCAGAGCTCTCTCTGTGGGCACGCGCTGTCATCAGCTGCTCTTCTGGTTTCTGGCACACACATGTGCTATGGCCCAGCAGGAGCCGTTGAAGCTGCCACCAGACTCTGACAGCGAGGGGCCCTATGAGTCAGCTCTGGAGGATGTGGAGGACCCTGGACAGGGTTCCAACTCCGGCAGGGTGCAGAGAGGCTGGTTGGCCACCAGGAGGCACCTGAGCATTGGACCAGTGAAGAGGAGACAAGGGAGAGTGAGCCGGACACCAGCAGTGAGTTGTTCCTGGATGCCTGGCACCGAAGAGCTAATAAGCATCAGGAACAGTTGCGCAGTTACAGGAGGTAATTGCACTCAGCTGGTGGTCATTAGGCTCCTCTGCAGACTATAAAAATACTGCTTGTGCACACGCCCCTCTTGCAGAAGTCTATGCAGGAATTAATGTCAGAGAACATTATTGTGAGCTTGGCAGGCTGGATTGCTGCCACGGCTTATCTGTGCTGGATTGCTGCCCAAGCTTGTCTGTGCCTGTTTGCTGCCAAGGACCTGTCTGTCTGTTAATTAAATGCCGTAACTTATCTTTGGCTCAGAGTGTGTGTTGATGTGGGACGAGGGGGGTCAGAACACACATGCATGCATGCACACTGGCCAATTGGTCTTCATGGGTACTGGAGCACTGGTAAATGGCCTGAAAAACAACCCCAAAACTGGCCTGAAAATGGCCCCAAAACCAGCCAAAAAACAAGCATGTGTGCATCAGAAAGCTGGTGTTCAGATTTCCAGTGCTCCAGTATGTGCAAAGACCAGCTGAAGAACAGATGGCCAGTGCCCGAATCTGCTGGCCTTTGGGTTTCCAGCCCTCTGGTGCATGCACATGCACGCACATTCTGGTTTGGGCACTCGGTACCGAAAAGGTTCACCATCACTGTCCTAACCTCTTTCCCTTTGTGAAGGGTAAACATTCTGAAGTAAAGTTGTTCAATTAATTCCCAGGGATCCATTTTTGATTGCTAAAGTGCCTGTAGAATCAAAACTGTAAAAATCATGCAGAGATAGATGTCAAGCACCAAAAAGACAATGTTTATGGGAAAAAATGGTACATGTGCCAGTAGAAAGCCTGTATTTTGGGCTTACTATCCTTTTGATGAAGGGAAAGTAAAAGAAAGAAAATAGGAACTAACCGTTTTACAGTTTTCTAACTGTAGAAAGCAGTTAGAAGAGGCTAAGAGCATCAGTTTTCTAACAGGGAATCCGCAACCAGAGAAATCAAGAGGGAATCTTCATCCCCTATGACCAATAAGATAAAAAATGCAAAAAAAGGTTGAGGTTGGGGGAAATAAAGAACTTAATGAGTCAAGGAATTAATAGCAAATAAAGGAATATAACTTTTGCAAGTGCTATAAAACATGGAGCTTATTTTGGCTGGAAATGAAGAACTGATCATGCACAAGCTGTTAAAACCTCATCAGTAAAAACCCAGATAAATACAATTCAGGTTCACAGGAACAACAACAAAAAATGATGCATTATTGAAAGAACTATTATGAACTAACTGTATTAGAGGGGATGCATGTTATAACTCCAAACAGTGTCATTTGCTATCAACAAAGAAATATGTATGACGACACAATAAATGTATATTCAGACTCTGCCAAAAAGGGAATAATTCATGATATTTTAATACAAGAGCCGAGGTGGCGCAGTGGTTAAATGCAGCACTGCAGGCTACTTCAGCTGACTGCAGTTCTGCAGATCGGCTGTTCAAATCTCACTGGCTCAAGGTTGACTCAGCCTTCCATCCTTCCAAGGTGGGTAAAATGAGGACCCGGATTGTTGGGGGCAATATGCTGACTGTAAACCGCTTAGAGAGGGCTGAAAGCCCTATGAAGCGGTATATAAGTCTAACTGCTATTGCTATTGCTATTAATGAAGGAATGAGTTACTTCTAGGAGATTTTAGAAGTACAAGGAGGTGGTGGAATTCCAAATCTTTTCCTACCGGTTCTATGAGAGAACGCTTTGTGCATGCGCAGAACCCAAAAGCCGCTCTCGGTGTCAGTGCTGGTGAGCTGACTTGTTTTTTTAGCTCAGCTGAGGTGCAGCAATCCACTCTGCTGCATGAATCAGCTGAGCTAAAAAAAACAAGGGAATATAGGACAGGGAACGATGGGGGCAGGAGGGCGGGACCAACCAGAGGTGTTATTTGTGGATTCTCCAAACTCAAAATTTCCACTACCAGTTTGTCCAACCCGGACCAAATACCACTTCTGGTATAAGATGATATTCAGTATCTTATTTTCTTGACAGTGTACAACTTGAATATTTATATCGTTTGTCCTGCAATATTTTTCTTAACAGTTATCTGATTAAGAGGTAATAGCAACAGATGTCTAAGTAGTGTCTAAGTAGTTTTATTGATCATCATGTAGGCTGGTTACCTTACTTAAAAGTTGCTGATAGTAAATGTCAGGTAATTAAGGCCACCTTTATCTGTGATTTGGCCATGGATAACCAGCCCGATCAATTCTTATTGACCTTATCTGACATGGAAAAATTAAGCAACTTTAGGATCAGGGTCAGGATTAGTTTTAATGTAGGGAACCAATGAGAAAACCGAGAGTTGTAGATTAGGACATAAAAAAAGCACTTCCACAGCTAGCATAACAAATTGCTCTCCTCCTATTGCCACATAGTCACTTAGAATCAAGTCAGATTATTGACAATTATGGAACACTGGCCTCCCATAAATTGTAATAAAGTAGAGGAATAGGATGGCAAATAAATTGGAAAACAAGGGGAACGCAAAGTCTTGCCTGGACTAATCAGAAGTTTGACAAGAGGATAGAATCTAGTTTTTCCCAATACTTGTTTCCTAAGTTATGCTTTGGGAAATAAATGCTAGCTCCCTCTTCAACCGGACAGAGAAGGAGCTTAAAGAAAATCCCAGAAGCAGCTAAATCTGCTGCATTTGTTAAGACTTGAGCCACTTTTAGGCTGCTCATGGGGACAGCATGAAGCTCTTCTAAGCTGCTAGGAATTTTCACAAGCATAGCAGGGAATGTAAGAGCTTATAAGAGCAATAAATAAATGAATGAATACATATCTATGAACACTGAAATATATCCATTGCTGAACTACTTTTAGAGCTCTTCCTATATTATGATCTCAAAACAACTTCAAGGGCCAGAAAACAACATCTGAAAGTTAAGCCATAATATCAAGGGGCCAGGAAACAAAGACATATGTGCTTCCCCCCTACACACATACAGAGACAGAGACAGAGACAGAGACAGAGAGGCAGACAGACAGATTGACCCACAGAGCCTTTACTATGACTTTTTCTGAAGCAGAATGTGATTTTTAACCAAATAATGAAATAGGGATCATCAATGAATTACAACACTTCATTTAATGAGCGTTCAAATTTACAATGGCACTGAAAAAAGAGACATGACCATTTTTCACACTTATGACTGTTGTAGCATCCTCATGTGATCAGAATTCAGAGTCTGGGTAACTGGCATGTATTTATAACAGTTGCAATGTCCCGGGAGGTCTTACGATCACCTTTTGCAACCTTCCGACAAGCAAAGTCAATGGGAAAATCAGATTCATTTAACAGCCGTGTTACTAACTTAACAGCTACATGATTCACTTCACAACTGTGCCTGGAAAGTTCATAAAATGGCATAACATTCATTTAACGGATGTCTCACTTAGCAACAGAAGTGTTGGGCTCAAATGTGGTCATAAGCCGAGGACTATCTGTAAACATTTCCAGATAAAGGTAATATTAGCAAGAGGTTCGATGGATCCTGGTAAGTTGGATCAGGATGTGTAATTTCTTTTGATGAACGTGATCCGGTTTGGAATGTTGTTGGACTTAGAAGAGATGAAAAACAAGCACATATGAATACTAAATTTGCCAGCTGATATTTGGGATAGTGACCCTTTAATTACAGGTTCACAGACGAAATTAGAAACTACACATTATCTGCCCTGTGTTACATTCAGTTAAGCATAGTACACAAACTATCTGCTACAGCTTCAGTTTCAACCGCAATAATGCACGGGCAAACAAGAGATGAAAACTTAAGCTAAACTGCTCCAAACTTGATTGCAGAAAATACGACTTCAGCAACAGAGTGGTCAATGCCTGGAATGCTCTACCCGACTCCATTGTTACATCCTCAAACCCCCTTAACTTTAACCTTTTACCCCACCCCTTTCCTAAGAAGTCTGTAAGTGTGCATAAGTGCACCAGTGTGCCTACCAACCCTGTCCAAATTATCCCCATTTATTCGTACCCATTTCCTGTGTTCATGTCCATGTTTATACTTATACCTGTTATCTCATACATGTTTGACAAACTAACTAATGAACTAAATAAGTAACTAACTAACTAAATAAATAAAAGAATGAATACATAAAACCTATCTATTTATAGTGTGACAGCAGATGAGTTCTATACAACACACCACTTTCCCAATTCTCTGAAAATCAGGAAGGCACATCACTTTTCAGATTTCAACAACTCCCTCTCCCACATCCAAGACACAAAAAAAGTATAATTTAATCTAAATCCAAGCCAGAGTATTTGCTTTTAACCTCAGGCATAACTAGGTTTATAGTTTGAAATATCTAGCCATTATTACCATGACTTCATCTTTGTATTTGTCGAAAATGAAACATTGGTTTTGTGACCAGGATGGCAGATAGCAGGTTTTGGAACACCTTGTAAAAATTACGGAAGAGAATGGATTGGAAGAGTCAGCTTCTTTTATTATAAGAAAGTATGGGTGTTCTCTTAGGCAATAGGAAAGAGCAATTTTGGGTAATAGTGAATCATTCATCTTATAAACATAATTTCTTTGGAGCAAGGTTTTTAGGAATTGCTGATCTGGGTTAGCTTTCAGATAGTATTAATAGGTCCTATTATTTTTGCTTACTAAAGTATATTACTTAGAAATAATAGGGGTAACTTGTCCAAGCCTCAGATTTTTTAGAGAGAGAGAGAGAGAGAGAGAGAGGGAGGGAGGGAGGGAGGGAGGGAGGGAGGGAGGGAGGGAGAGAGAGAGAGAGAGAGAGAGAGAGAGAGAGAGAGAGAGAGAGAGAGGGAGAGAGATTGTTTTGCTAAATCAAACAGGGTGTTATAAACATTCCATCCAACTTTTAACTAATTAAATAATCAGTTAAACTTTAATTCCCAGAAGACTGAATAGCAACACCCACATAAATGTAAATAAACACAGATTTCTTTCTTTATTGTTCTATGTACTTGCATACTAGCTGTGTTTGCAACTACCGTATTTATCGGCGTATAACACGCACCGGCGTATAACACGCATCCCCCATTTTAACACAAAAATTTGAGTAAAATTTTTTTTCATTAAAAATAAATGACTTGGAAGCTCGGAACTTAATGTTGGATTAAAATTTATAACATTAGAACATGAATTATAACATTAACTCCTCTTAAAAGGCAAATATGAAATGAAAAAACACCTCTTTGAGCAAAAAGTTATTTCCATTTTCTTCCTTATATAATATTTTCTGTTTCAACATAAAGTGCCTTCCTTCCTTCCCTCCCTCCCATCCCTTTCTTTATGTTTTCTTCATGCTTTCTTTTCTTTTTCCTCTGCTCTTTTTAAATCCCCCCCCCTTCTTCTCCTCCTCTACATTTAGGTTGGATTAGTTTGTACAACGGTCATCAAACTTCTGAAGTAAAAATAAATAAATAAATCATATTTAAGAAGAAGAAGAAAAAGGAAGACGTTTTTAGTTAAGTCAAACGTTTTAATAAAAGTTTCATCTTTTAAGATTTGTCCAACACATCCAATTGTAACCTTAACAGTAAAGAATATCACCCCAGCTGCTAAAGGTTCAACCAGTCTGAGAACCATTGAAAAGACAACAGTGCAAAATCCAAAAGACACAACTTCCTCACCGCCATTGCTTTGGTACCAAATCTTTGAGGAAGGGGCTCCAGAAAGAAGGAGGAGGAGGAGGAGGAGGAGGAGGAGGAGGGAACCAAAGAGAGGCTTTTACCGAGTCTGCGCCCCACAGCCAGGACCGTCCTTGCGCCTCCAGCCGTGTTTCTTCCCCGCAAAGCCCTTCGGGCAACCCGAGAGTTCCGCTTGACGCCAGAAGGGCTTTGCAGGAAGAAACGCGGCGTTTCTTGTGTGTGTGTGTGTGTGTGTGTGTGTGTCTGTCTGTCTGTCTCCGCCATCCCCAACCTCTACACCTTGCAGGACTGCTGCGCCTTTGAGAAGCCGGGGTGGGGGGGAGAGGGGGACGGGAACGACGCCTAACCCCCACCCACACAACCCGGTCACCGGGAATGCCGCTCCCGCCGTTCAGAAACCGAGGGGGAGAAAAGTTCAAAAGCCGCCGGAGCCAGCTGGAAAAGGAGCGACTTTCCCCATTAGCCGGCGCCCTCCGCCAATCCGCAACGGCCTCGCAAATTAAAAACCGAAGGAAGGCGGCGAGCTCAGCCAAGCGCGGCCAGGCAGCCAGCGGCGCGCACCGGCTTCCCAGCGCAGGGAACTTCTCCGGCGGCTGGGGGGAGGCCGTCAAGCGGAACTCTCGGGTTGCCCGAAGGGCTTTGCAGGAAGAAACGCGGCGTTTCTTCCTGCAAAGCCCTTCTGGCGTCAAGCGGAACTCTCGGCAACCCGAGAGTTCCGCTTGACGGCCTCCCCCCAGCCGCCGGAGAAGTTCCCTGCGCTGGGAAGCCGGTGCGCGCCGCTGGCTGCCTGGCCGCGCTTGGCTGAGCTCGCCGCCTTCCTTCGGTTTTTAATTTGCGAGGCCGTTGCGGATTGGCGGAGGGCGCCGGCTAATGGGGAAAGTCGCTCCTTTTCCAGCTGGCTCCGGCGGCTTTTGAACTTTTCTCCCCCTCGGTTTCTGAACGGCGGGAGCGGCATTCCCGGGGACCGGGTTGTGTGGGTGGGGGTTAGGCGTCGTTCCCGTCCCCCTCTCCCCCCCACCCCGGCTTCTCAAAGGCGCAGCAGTCCTGCAAGGTGTAGAGGTTGGGGATGGCGGAGACAGACAGACAGACACACACACACACACACACACACACAAGAAACGCCGCGTTTCTTCCTGCAAAGCCCTTCTGGCGTCAAGCGGAACTCTCGGGTTGCCCGAATGGCTTTGCAGGAAGAAACGCGGCTGGAGGCGCCAGGACGGTCCTGGCTGTGGGGCGCAGACTCGGTAAAAGCTCTCTTTGGTTCCCTCCTTCTCCCCCTCCTTCCACAGTCTGTGTGACGCTGCCGCCAGGCTGAGATCGGCGTATAACACGCAGGCAGGGTTTAAGCTTCCAATTTTAGTTTTAAAACTGCGTGTTATACGCCGATAAATACGGTATTTGTTACATCCATGTTGAAAGACCTTTAAGTTTGGAATTCTCTGCTTGAAGAATTAGGATTTGATACTATGTTTTCCCAAAGATAAGGTAGGGTCTTATTTTCTTTTGACACTGAAATAAGTGCTTGGCCTTATTTTCAGGGAGGTCTTATTATTTTTGAGGTCCAGGAGGCAGTGAGCGTGGTCACCTCATGGCTGCTGCTGTGTTGCAATATTTTTGGGGAGGGCTTATTTTTGGGGGAGGGCTTATTTTAGCACATGCGTTCAAAAGCCCGATGGGCTTATTATCTGGGGAGTTCTTATTTTTTTGGGGAAAGGATACCAACTAAACCACTGTCCTCAACTTTCAAAAACAATTGAACTCCAAATTTCTGTTGCTAAGTAAGACATTGTTAAGTGAGTTTGCCCCATTCTATGATCTTTCTTACCCAATTGTTAAATGAATCACTGCAGCTGTTACTGTAATAACAAATATGAACCAGTTGCCAAGAATCCAAATTTTGATCATGTGACCCTGAGGATGCTGCAACGGTTGTAAGAGTGGGAAACCATCATAAGTCACTTTTTTCAGTGCCCTTGTAGCTTCAAATGGTCTCTGACCAAACTGTTGTAAGTCAAGGACTACCTATATAAGAAAATGTTTTGCTGCAATTGTACCAGGTGATTTAATGAAACTTTTCGTAAGTGACTAAATTCAAATCATCATTAAGCGAATGGTTGTAAGTCAAGGACTATCTGTAGGCATTTTCACCTGAAGGAACTGAGGCACCACTGACTCCTCTGTCTTAAGCAGCAAAATGCCTCAAACCATCTTTAGTATCCAAGGAAGGATTCCTGAATGCTCTAAAGATAGATTTCTACATAACATGATTTATTTGGCTTATAGATACATAACTTTGGAGCACAACATAAAATAAAATTGTCTTTTGTTATTTCTCTTTTCAACTTTCAATATAGCTTTTGGAACTGATTTGAGAAGATACTACATGCAGCCTGCGACTTACAACAGTTCATTTAATGACCAACCAAAGTTACAACAGCACTGAAAAAGTGACTTATGACCGATTTTCAAACTTAGGACCATTTCATCATCCTCAAAATCACATGGTCAAAATTCAGGAGCTTGGCAACTGGTTCATATTTATGATGGTTGTGGTATTCTGGGATCATGTGATCAACTTTCGCAACCTTCTGACAAGCAAAGTCATTGAGATAGTATATAAATACTGTTTAAGTATATATTTTCCAATCCAATCCATATTTGCTTTTTTTCCATATAGCCAAATCACCTTAATGTGCTCTTTTTAATTGGCAGTCATAACCTTGCATTCTCTACAAGCTTCCAGAACCTGTGAGTTATCAAAATGATTTTTCCCAGGACTTGAAAACCAATTGTTTGGGGTCCCTGCTGGATCACGTGTGGCAGAGGTGGGTTCCTACCGGTTCGGACCAGTTTGGCCAAGTAGGTAGTAACTTGGCTGGACATACACCCGAACCAGTTCTAGCCTTGGTACCGCCATCTTGATTTTCTGTTCTGCACAATCTTCATTGAAAAAATGTAATTTTTTCCCTTTTCTAAAGTTATGCGCATGCACAGACATTTTTAGGTGCAAATATGCATGGGTGTGTAATTTTTGCATTCCTAACTGGTAGTAATGCCGGCAGGAACCTACCCCTAATGTGTGGGTGTAGTTAACCAGAAGATCGGAGTGAACCAGTTCGTTCTCAGCAGATGTTCACAGCTATTGGTTCACAGCTGAACCGGGCCGAACCGGTAGAATCTCACCTCTGATCAAGTTCCTTTGTTTATTTTTCCCCATATTCTTTTTTATTCTATTGGTTTTATTGTACACTGCCCGGAGTTGGTTTGAAATCAGATCGTGTCTACATTTAATTAATTTAATCTAAAAAATCTGTACTGAGAGAACCTAAATGTGTTATAGCAATAGCAATAGCAGTTAGACTTATATACCGCTTCATAGGGCTTTCAGCCTTCTCTAAGCGGTTTACAGAGTCAGCATATCGCCCCCAACAATCCGGGTCCTCATTTCACCCACCTCGGAAGGATGGAAGGCTGAGTCAACCTTGAGCCGGTGAGATTTGAACCGCTGAACTGCAGATAACAGTCAGCTGAAGTGGCCTGCAGTACTGCACCCTAACCACTGCGCCAGTTCAGTTCAGTTTATTGTATTTATATGCTGTCCTTTTCCCCCGAAGGGGACTCACCTCGGCTCTATCTGTTGCAGAGGTGCAACAAAATATTTTAATTCTGCAGCTTTATTCCAACTTCAGTCTGAATAACAGTGAAATCTGCAAGCAAATCTGATGCTGAGTCAGATCCTGGATCTTACAAATATCACAGGAACAAGCTCAGCAGCAAATAAATTATTGCCCTTTACAAAAAAAAAAAAGACATTATTCTCTTTTGTATTCGCTCCACATTTGCTCATTACCATTTATTCTTCTCCCTATCTGTTCTCGTTTTACCACATACAATTCTTAAATAACCCATTCGATTTGTTTTTATTTATCTCCCGACATACCTGCTCTCTTCCAAATAATAAAATAAGCAGAGGAGCTTGGCCACTTTTACCGATTTCAGTGTTCATCCCTTGCAACAGGCCGCATACCCTCCACTACCTTTATATTGGCATTTCCACATTTTTAAATCATCTCCATCCGCTTTCTCCTCTTTTGTAATTTTACCAAGGTTAAAAAGCTCAACTGCTGGCTCTAATTTTCCACAATTGATATATAACTTGAAATTGATCTTTCTGTTTTTCTTGCCAAACGCTCTTACCATGCTCTTCAATGCATTACTTTTCAGATCAATACTCTTCATTGCATCATGGAATCTATCTAACGTTTGTTGCAAATCATTTAGGTTCTCAGCCAGGAACATAGCATTGGCTGCATACTTACAGTGTGTATCAGATGTGGTATTCAGCCAGTTCTGACAGGTTCTGGAGTACCGGTAGCGGAAATTTTGAGTAGTTTGGAGAACCGGCAAATAGGCTGGCCCCACCCTTGCAGCCTCCCAGCTGATCTTCTTTTGTTGCCCTGAACAGGAGAACGGAGCTGGAAAGCAGGTTAATGGGGTGGGGAGGGAATAGGGATTTTGCAGTAACCTTCTCCCAGGAGTGGGGAGGGAATGTTGAATGTTGAATGTTGATTTTATTTGTATGCTGCCCTTTTCCCCCAAAGGGGACTCAGGGCGGCTCACAAGTCAACCAGGGAAGGGGGATACAAACAAAAATTTAAAACGACACAAAACAATGCATAATTTAAAATACACAACAGTCATACCAATTCGAGACGGGGGCAACAGTTCTTTAGCCCCAGGCCTGTCAGAACAGCCAGGTTTTAAGGGCTTTGCGGAAGGCCTGGAGGATGGTGAGAGTTCAAATCTCCATGGGGAGTTCGTTCCAGAGGGTCGGAGCAGCCACAGAGAAGGCTCTCCTCCGGGTAGTCGGCAGTCAACACTGGCCGGCAGATGGAATTTGGAGTGGAATGGGAATCCTTCCCCTGCCATGCCCACAAAGCCAAACCCACAGAAACGGTAGTGGAAAAAAAAATGAATCCCACCACTGGTTGTATGTGTTAACACACACACACACACGCATATCTCTAGCCAGTACACCAAGGATTACACCATAAGCATTCTCTATACAATAAGTTACACATTAAGTAACCTAGGAGACATTACACAGCCTTTGTGTTCCTCTTTGCTGAATATTGAACCATTAACATATTATTTATTCTCTCCCATGCTTTAATCCCACCATGCATTGCTTTTATTGCGTTCAGCAACCAACTTTCATATTTGCCGAAAACATTCCATAATTCAAGCTTTTTCACTTTTATCTCTTTAAAATCACCAGCAACAGCAGCAAATGGAAGCCATTCTTAAATTCAGACATGAATAGGCGACCTGCTAAAAGAGCAACAGTCTGGCTTGTACAATCCTTGCCTTGCAAAAGCTGCGCTGTACTTCATATATTTCCTCAATGCCATCTCTCATGTGTTTTAAATCATAATTCTCCTACATACCTTCCCCAGGAACAAGCCAGTTTTGGCACTTACTCAGTACCTTTCCCTCTGCACAAGGGGACGTGCCATTCTTTCATTATCTGGTACTAGTTTGCAGCATGCATTACCTAAATCAAAGAAGGGCTCCATAAGCAATCCGTTTTTTTTTAGCATTTAACTGTCTACACCTGCAATTTGCCATTGCCTGCAGTCCTTGTCAGTAGATATAACACCAATTCCTTGTCCTCATTTTTCCCTTAGAAGTAACATTTACAGCATTCATTCCAATCCTTCCTTCTGACATATCACTATAATTGTACATTGTTTTTCAATATACACATTATTAGACAGTATCATTCTCTTGTCCCCATTTTTTTTTTACAGCAATCATTCTTTTGTATGCATTTTTCTCTTGTGCAGCCTCTTTTATTTTTCATTCCTCTAAGCATCCTTTTTCATACTTCCCATTAGTGTAACTTCTGCTGCCTTTTCTAACACAAATTCTTTTCACTTTGTTCTAAGCAGCCTCCACATCCTCTTTTCTTACGGCTACATTTTATTATGTTGGGAATTTAACCTATTTCCTCTCACTCTCTCTCTCTCTCTCTCTTGCATGCATGTCTTCTCTTATTGCAATTGTTTTATTTCCTATAAACTATATTACAACAATTCCCCCTTTAGTTTCTCACATTTTCCGTTTCTTCCATTTTTCAGGATCTGAGTACTTGAGAGACCGCCTCCTGCAGATTACCTCCCTTCAACCGATTAGATCGCACAAATTAGGCCTCCTCCAAGTCCCATCCGCCAGTCAGTGCCGACTGGCGACTACGCGGAGGAGAGCCTTCTCAGTAGCAGCTCCGACCCTTTGGAATGACCTCCCCGTGGAGATTCTCACCCTCACCACCGTCCAGACCTTCTGCACAGCCCTTAGGACCTGGCTATCCCATCAGGCCTGGGGATAAGATTCTAATTCGCCCCACCCGAATGTTGAATGAAAGTTGTGTTTTATTGTTTTATTTTTTATTTATGCACTGTCTTATGTTTTTGTTTTGCACCCCCCCTTCCCATGTATTGTAAGCCGCCCTGAGTCCCCTCAGGGAAAAGGGCGGCCTATAAATCATAAATAAAATCCTAAAAATCCTAAATTCACACTTGATACTATCAAAAGATGATCTGGGCTCCTTCCAGAGCATCTCATCATCCTTCTCCTAGGCTTTCATAAGTAATTAAATCAGTTGTTCAGTATTTTGGCATGTTTATGCATAAAAACATGGCAAAACTACCTATTCAGAACAATTCAGTCTTTGGAGGTGCTAACAAAACTATAATTCTTATTCATTCTTGGCTTTCTAAATGGCTAAATTACTTTTCATATACAATCTCATCCCATTCATTCATGTCAAGCACTGTAACATTTGTCCAAAATGTTGTACAATTTCCCCCCAAATTCACCCCTGGTTCTTCTAAAATTACAATTCACTGAGACTTAACATATAATTAACTGCCAGTTTTTGAATTCCTAATTCCACATGCGATCACAACAATCTAGATGATACAATTTCATACTTTCTGATATGTTTTAATCATTTTGTTTATAATTAAACCTCCAGCTTTACTTCCCTGCATGTATTTCAATTTCAATTTATTTCAATTTTAATGAATTTGTATGCCGCCCAATCCCGAAGGACTCCGGGCGGCTTACATAAAAACAGTTTAAAAAATATTAAAAGAATTTAAAATACAGACAAAGCGAATTAAAAAAGACACAACATGCATTCGATCTTAATGGGGCTGAAGCTCAACATAATGTGTTTCACTAAAGCCAAAGAAAAAATAAGATAGGTCACTAGCCTTACATATATTGTACTACATGCGGTATTTTCTGCTAAAGTAAAGTAAATGGTAAATACCATTCAGTGTTAGTATACTGTCCAGTATGCCACAAGCATAACCAAGCCAATTGTTTCCAAAAATGATTGTGTTTTTCTATGTTAACTAAAACTTATTATGTCTTATTGATTTATTAATTCATTTACTGATTCTTTGATTCAATTTTATAGCCACCTATCTCAACAACTGATTTTCTTGCAAACCAACATATCCTTGACCACATTCTACTGTCTAGGAAGTATATGCAGTGTACTAACCTTAGGATAGAACACACCCAATATTGCTTTATCTACATTAACAAGATTCCTTTGCAGAATAAGATCATTAGGGAAAAATACATAGTGTCCTGAGCTTAAGCAATTTGGGCTGGGCATCAGAAAGGAGATAAAATTAAACTTACATTTACAGTGTATTACACAGCAAACAAGTTGGACTTTGCCAGAAAATTGGTAAAGTTAATCAAGATAGTTTCCAGTGGAAAATAAATCTTGCCTGCTCTGAGACCTGCAAATCACAACTGTTACCTCTAACACAACTGATCAAGTAAACTAGAAGTTGAGAAAGGTGAGACAATATCTATTGGATCAAAATCTTCTTAAGTCTCAAAAAACTTTATAAGATGCTGTATAAGCATCTGTCACCAGAAACAAATAGATATTGCTAAAACAAGTATGCCTAAAGGTTTATATTATACTCCTTATCATGTTGCAACTCGTTGTTCTAATAGTCTGTTGGTATTGTAAGCCATATAAATCTAAATCAATCAATCAATCAATCAATCAATCAATCAATAAATAAATAAATAAATAAACCTTCTAAATATAGAGAATATGACATAGAAATAAAGCTCACATATAAATATAAACTCTTTGCCCATTTGTGAAATCTGTGACATAGCTTGCTGGAATGTCCATATAATGTGCATAGAAGACACACATAATTTGCAGTGGATATAAAAAGTCTACACATCCCTGTTAAAATGGTAGTTTTTGAGATGTAAAAAAAAAAAAATCAGGTCAAAATAAATCACTTCAAAAAATGTTCCCTGCCTTTAATGTAACATATAACACATACAATTTAATTTAAAAAAATGAAATATTTTAGGGGAGGGTATAAATAGTGTGCAATAACATGGTTGCATAAATGTATATACTGTCTTATAAATAGATATGTGACTGTGTTCAATCATATTCAAACATATGTTAAACAGTAATCACTACATTAATTAAAGTGCCATCAATTAAAGTGACTCTGATCAAGCCCATTAAAAATCAGCTGTTCTAGTAGGAGGTTTCTGACATTTACTCAGTTGCCTCTTACAACAAAAATCATGGTCTGCAGAGATCTTACAAAGCATCAAAGGATTTTCATTGTTGGGAGCTAGGAGAAGGATACAAAAACATTTCCAAGTCATTGGATATACCATGGAACACAGTGAAGGCAGTCATCAACAAATAGAGAAAATATGGCACAACAATGATACTACCAAGAACTGGATGTCTCTCCAAAATTGTTGAAAAAATAAGAAGAAAACAGGTCCAGAAGTTGCCAAGAGACTTAGAGCAACATTGAAGGAGCTGCAGAACTGCACTTCTGGTTCTTTAGTACATGGGACAACAATTTCCTGTATTCTTCATATATCTGGGCTGAGGAAATCTTTTTATTTTGTTAACAAAGAAAAATATCCAAGTCCAGCTACGTTTGCAAAAACCTACATCAAGTCTGACAAGATGTCTTATAGTCTGATGAGACTAAGGTTGAACTTTTGGGCTATAATTCCCAAAAGTAAGTTTGGAGCAAAACCAACACTGCATCATTACCAAAAGTATATCATACTCACAGTGAAGCATGGCGATGGCAGCAGTATGCTTTGGGGTTCCTTTTCTTCAGCTGGAACTGGGGCTTTAGTCAAGGTGGAGGGAATGATGAGCAGTTCCTAATATCAGTCAGCTTTGGGACAAAATCTTCAGGCCTCTGCTAAAATGCTGAAAAGGAAAAGCAATTTCACCTTTCAACACAAAGGTTCCAAAGATACCTCCCAATCAACAAAATAATGGCTTCAACAGAACAGGATCAAAATTTTGGAATGGCCCATCCAGAGCCCAGACCTGAAGAAGGCTGTACACAGGAGATGTCCTCATAATCTGACAGATTGCACATGTTTTTTGCAAGGAAGAAGGGCAAAGATTCCTAAGGCAAGATGTGTCATGCTGATAGACTCCTATCCCGAAAGACTGAATGCTGTTATAAAATCAAAAGGCATTTCAACCAAGTATTGGTTTAGCAATAGCAATAGCAATAGCAGTTAGACTTATATACCACTTCATAGGGCTTTCAGCCCTCTCTAAGCGGTTTACAGAGTCAGCATATTGCCCCCAGCAATCCGGGTCCTTATTTTACCCACCTCGGAAAGATGGAAGGCTGAGTCAACCCTGAGCCGGTGAGATTTGAACAGCTGAACTGCAGAACTGCAGTCAGCTGAAGTAGCCTGCAGTGCTGCATTTAACACTGCGCCACCTCAGCACGTTTAAGGGGGTTTTCTCCCCCCCCAAAAAAATCTTTGTTTTTAATTGGATTGCGCAGTTTATATGCGGCATTAAAGGTAGAAAAAAATTCTGAAATGATTTATCTTAGTCTGATTTTTTAAATTTATTTATTTATCAAATTTATTTATTTGATGCCCCTCTCATAGTTCAGGCAACTCTGAGCAGCTTTACACCTCAAAAATCTAGCATTTTAACAGGGTTGTGTAGACTTTTTATATCCACCGTACAATGATTATTTCAATTTCCCCTGTTAGTTATTGTATTATTTATTTATTTACTCAATAAGATTTATATCATATTCACTTTTAAAGACTCCAAATAATAACTTCCAAATAATAAAATTCAATGCACAATAGTAATAATAACAATAACTTAACAGTATTAACTAAAAGTCAAAATAACAAAATAAAAATAAGGGTTAAAATAATCTACCCCATCCGATTTTATCTATGGAGCCTTCAGATTCCATTCCTCTCCTAAATAGTCCAGTGTACTGCTTTTTCCCCAGCCCATTAGCTCATGGGTTTGTTTAATTCAGAAGTAATGATCATATAGGATAACTACTGAAGACTTTAATGCAAAGCAGTGTAAGAAATTACACAGTAACTTGACATGAGTCAGCAATCAAAGAATATTCAGAAATACTAATGAGGACAAAAAGACAAGGAACTTACTCCTCTCCTGCAATTCAACGAACCTCAGAGAAATGACGGTGGGCAAACCCCTTCCAAGTCAACAAACATGCAGCACCTTCCTGATTAGGTTAGCATCCAGATTCCATCTCATGGGTTTGTTTATTTTTCATTCGGTTATATAGGCTCTGAACCGATATTAACTCACATCTCTTTTTGATTGCATCTTGTTGGAGTTTGCCAAATAAATCTCATCTTATACCTGGAATGCTCTATCTAGTTCTGCCAAATCTTGAAACATTCAAGGTTACAAAGTATTTATTTATGGCAATGAGACCACCTCAGAATGAAGGAATACCTTTCCCCCAAGGTTTTTGGATTGACAATGAGAAGGATCATCCTACTGTACACAGATTTCCCACCAAGACCAGGTTGAAAAATTACAACCCAAGTATAAACCTTGAGTGACTAAAATAAATTGCCTAATTCTATAATATGCTTTCAACAATTACATAGGAATGCAAGTTCTATAGAATAGAATAGAATAGAATAGAATAGAATAGAATAGAATTCTTTATTGGCCAAGTGTGGTTGTTCACACAAGGAATTTGTCTTTGGTGCATATGCTCTCAGTGTACATAAAGAAAAATAAAATTCATTCATCAAGAATAATAAGATACAACACTTAGTGGTAGTCATAGGTTATGACTATCACTAAGTCATAACCTATGACTTATCATAGGTTATGAATAATAGACATAGTTATGTGTTCTGAGCCCCCTCGTCCCACACTAACACACACTCCGAGCCAAAGATAAGTTACGACATTCAATTAGCAGACAGACAGGTCCTTGGCAGCAAACCGGCACAGACAAGCTTGGGCAGCAATCCAGCACAGATAAGGCTTGGCAGCAATCCAGCCTGCCAAGCTCACAATAATATTCTCTGACATTAGTTCCTGCTTTGACTTCTGCAAGAGGGGCGTGTGCACAAGCAGTCCATTTATAGTCTGGAGAGGAGCCTATTGACCACCAGCTGAGTGCAATAACCTCCTGTACTTGCGCAACTGTTCCTGACGCCTATTAGCTCTTCAGTCCGGGCATCCAGGAACAACTCACTGCTGACCTCAGGCTCACACTCCCTTGTTTCCTCCCCACTGGTCCAAGGCTCAGGCGCCTCCTGGTAGCCAACCAGCCTCTCTGTGCCCTGCTTGGAGTCGGAACCCTATCCAGGGTCCTCGACATCCTCCAGAGCCGACTCATAGGGCCCCTCGTTGTCGGAGTCTGCTCCACGGCTCCTGCTGGGCCACAACAGTTATGACTATGTACCATGTAGAAGGCACACCACTTTCAATTCCTTCTTGCCCATCTTCCAGTAAAACCAGCAGCACTACATCAGGTTTTCCTGCTCTGTGACAAGATAGAAGTGCCAGTATCCTGCATTTTTGGGAGTGGCATCATATTCCACAGAGATATTTGATAAAATCTGATGATGACAAGTCATTTGCTTTCAGCAGTCTTTAAGGGAGTATTTTAATAAAGTTCCCTTGTGGTGTTATTAACCAGCTATCAATGGTCAAGGGACTTGTGGAATATCTTATCTCTTATTATATCATCAATCCAGCAGCCTGTGCATCTCTGGATTTCCACATTTTCATTAAATACCTAGAGAAGACATGATAAAAAAATCAGTGGGAAGAATTATCTTAGGTTTGGGAAATATGGACATCTGGGAAGTAATGGAAAGTCATGTAACATAAAAGAACAACAACAGCTTTTTTTGCTGTCTCACAAATGAAACAAGTCCTCAACATTTCCTACCCAAAATTTGCAAACATCCTGGAAACAAGACAGGAATATTGAAGCCTCTTTTCACAAAAGGAAAAAAAAAGACTTAGAAGCTACAAGGTAAATTTTGGAACAGCATTGGGCCTTACTAGGTGGCCACTAACTGGTATAAAATATGTGAACTACAAGGTAAAGGTAAAGGTTCCCCTTCCACAGAAGTTCTAGTCATTCCCAACTCTAGGGGGCAGTGCTCATCGCCCTTTCAAAGCCGAAGAGCCAGTGCTGTCCGAAGACGTCTCCATGGTCATGTGGCTGGCATGACTAAACGCCGAAGGCTCACAGAACACTGTTACCTTCTCACCAAAAGTGATCCCTATTTTCCAACTTGCATTTTTACATGTTTTTGAAATGCTAGGTTGGCAGAAGCTGGGACAAGTAACAGAAGCTCACTCCATTATGAGGCCCTAGGGATTCGAACCACTGAACTGCCGACCTTTCTAATTGACAAGCTCAGCATCTTAGCCACTGAGCCACCGCGTCCCTCATGTGAACTATAATGGTAATTTATTTGAGTATAATAAACTAGATGTCACCACGTTTGCATCACCCATTTCTAGGCATGACTGATTTTTCATCTTTCCATTCATTCAATGCATTATATAGAAAGAGGCATCGAGCTTCCATTTTTCTAGGTTTTTTTTTAATTCAATTTCACAGTTCTATTTAATAAAGTATTTTCTAAGCTTTAAGTTGGATTTTTGAATCGGGGCTCTCTTGCACCAGACATTAAATGCCATGTTGGTAAAGCTTAAAAACATTTTTTTTTGTCTTTACCTTGAAATTACTACATAATCTAGAAGCTGAGAGAAGTAAATGACAGCATGATGGTAAGATATATATTCCTAATTGTCTTTTTTGTCTTCTCTTTATATTTCATAACCTGTTTGTAGAATCTGATCAAATTTCCTTGTTCAACATTTAATAAAAATTGCCTCCGGTACGGTTGAAGTTATTATATAGCCCTCACCTTAGTAGCAATAGTGCTGGTGCTTTCCATTTATTTTTAAAGCAGGTTGGAAATATTCCAGACATCTATGAAACACGGACACCCAATTTTTGATTTATCTCCCCCTCCCATATATTGAACTTGTCCATGATTGCTTTTGCTTTAAATGGGATGTCAGGAAAAAATAGCTTTCAAAAAGCAAATCTATATGGAAGAACAAAAATTTAAAAGAATATTTTTTATCCCACCTTTATTATTTTTTATAAATAACTCAAGGCAGCCAAAACACAGGGTACCCTTCCTTCCTCCTATTTTTCCCTGCAACTCTGTGAGGTGGGTTGGGCTGAGAGAGTGAGTGACTGGCCTAAAGTCACCAGCTGGTTTTCATGCCTAAGGCAGGAGTGGAACTCATAGCCTTTCCAGCCTGGTGCCTTAACCACTAGACAAAACTGTCTCAACAGTTGAATTATGTTAAGAGTGAAGGGATTCAAGGTTCTGTTTTTGACTTTTAAAGCATGGACCAGGGCTGGGCTGCTGGGAGTTTGCAGGGGTTCGGGAGATCCTCTAGCTAAGATTCTGTGCAGTTCGGAGAACCCCCAAATCCCACTCCTGGCTGGCCCCACCCTCCCCGCCCCCTTCTCACAGGAGTCCCCATGTGGCCCGTTTTGGATGCAAGTAAGTGCAAGGAACACATGGAGGTTCAGGAAGGAAGAAAAATGGCCCTACTGGAAGTTTAGGAAGATCAGAAACAGGCCTGTTTCCGGCCTCCGGAGCCTGGGGAGGCTGTTTTTGTCCTCCCAGAGGCTTGAGGAAAGCTTCCAGACCCCGGGGAGGGCAAAAAATGTCCTGCCCCCCCCCCCCCGCCATGGTGCAGGACAGTGACGTGCAATGAGGTTTATGGTTGGTGAGGCAGCAATTTTTTTAGACTTGTGGACTTCAACTCCCAGAATTCCACAGCCAGGCATGCTCAGTTCTGATTTAAAGTGACAGCATTTGTTTTTCTCCTTTGCTAAATAAGTTTCCTTCTTTCTTTTTCTTCTCCCTTCCCCTCCTTCCTCCCTCTTTCCCTCCCTCCCCCCTCTCTCAAACACACACACACACACAAAGTTGTACCAGGAGGATGAAGTTTGAATTCCTCCCCCTCCCTCCGACCCACATGTACCTTTTCCAGCTGTTTCAGAGAGGATTTCAACTCTGCTCTTGCCTGCCATCATGAAAAGAAAAAAAAGTGTAAAAGGAAAATGTAAAAATATAAAAGGAAAATGGCAAGAGCTGCTGAGGTCAGGCTGAGCTAGTTGCTGCCAGAGTCACCGTGGATGACTCTGCTTAACTGTTTAAAAAAGCCTGTAAAAAAGCACCCTCTACAGGAGGAGGCAGGAGAACGACGTGCCTCACCTACGTCAGGAATTTTTCGGCTTTTAACCCTTGCTTAACTCTGCTCGAGTGATCAGAAAATGCCTAAAGTCAGACTAGAGGAGACACGTTGTTCTCCTGCCTCCTCCTGTAGAGGGCGCTTTTTTAGAGGCTTTTTTAAACAGTTAGGCAGAGTCATCCACGGTGACTCTGGTAGCAACTAGCTCAGCCTGACCTCAGCTCTTGCCTTTTTCCTTTTACATTTTTTTTCTTTTCATGATGACAGTGTTGAGGCTCTGCCTCCCCTGACTGCATGTCCCTGGTGCAGGAGGCCGACTAGGCCACGCCCACCCAGCAATCAGCAGAGAAACCCATGCTAAAAATTTTGAAGCCCACCCCTGGCGTGGACCCAGATTATTTGAGGGACCTCCTCTTTCTGAACATATTTACCCATCTCATCAGGTCTGAGAAGCATGCTGCAGAACCCATATGCGAAAAAGTTCCATCCGAAGGGATCTTGGATCCCTTTTCTACCATGATATCTGCCCTCTATAACATCATCCTTCCTGAAATGAGGATAACCATCACAGCCTTTCAGAAGAACTTTAAAAACATTTTTTCAGCAAATCTGGGAATCCTCTGGTAATAAGAATCTCACTTGTCAGATGTATTAAGTATAATAGTCTGCTGTTTTTGGCCTTGTTTTTAATATATGTTCATTGTTTTAGTTATTTTAATTGGTTTTGTAGCATGTTTTAATAAGTGATCTTTATTGTATATTATCCACAGTCACTTCATGTAAGATCAAAGGATATATTCATTTGATGAAAAAAATATATATCAGTATCCTCAGCTATATTCTTTTCATTCTTTACTTTTTAATTGACTCGTTAATTTCTGGATGTCATAGTCTCAGAGGTAAGCCATTTGGAGTCTTTTTGTAAAGAGAAACTGTAACGAGATTATTTTATTTAGTCTGATAATGAAACTTGTGCAAGAAGAAAATCAAGCATAGTGAACACCAAGATCCTAATAGAATCAGTTTGATTTTATATCTATCTCCTGGTATAGGATGCAGGAAAAAGTGGAAACTATCAGTAATTTGATGGAATAAGATCCCAGATAGATAAATAGCTAATATATAAAGGTTTTGGTTCCCCTCGCACATATGTGCTGGTCGTTCCTAACTCTAGGGGGCGATGATAATCTCCATAGAGCCAGTGCTGTGCGGAGACATCTCTGTGGTCATGTGGCCGGCATAACTAAATGCCGAAGGCGCACGGAACGCTTTTACCTTCCCACGAAATGTGGTTCCTATTTTTCTACTTGCATTTTTACATGCTTTCGAACTGCTAGGTTGGCAGAAGCCGGAACAAATAACGGGAGCTCACTCCGTTATGCAGAGCTAGAATTTCAAACCACCAAATTGCCGACCTTTTTGACTGACAAGTTCAGCGTCTTAGCCACTGAGCCACTGCGTTCAAGCTAATGTTTCTGAGCTAACACCGCGTCTGAGCTAACATATACCAATGCCAAATTCTATATGTTGCCTTTATCATGACTACTTGTGAGTGAGCTAAACCAGGAACGAGCAACCTGCAATCCACATTTCCACACACTTGTACCCCTCAGAATCACGTATGATTTTAGATGTGGACAACATCAAAACTGTCCCCCTTGTTTTTCTTTGGATTTTTTTTTTTTTAGGATGGTAGTGGTGGTGATAATGGAGAAAACAAAGGAGAAAACGGATAACCTTAAACCTTAGCTATGTTTAAAGCTCCCGTTTCATCTTTAAAAGTCTACCTGCTTAAATCTGCACTCATCGCTTAAGATGTTGCTGTATTGTGTTCACGCCATCTTGGCTCTAAAATAGCTGAAGAAAAAATCTGTCAGGAGACACTTTGGCAACACTTTCAATCTTGGATGCATGCAGGCACAACAAGCAGTTGTAGCAATAGTTGCTTTTTAAACAAATCCTTTCCAGCATGCACTATAATTGTTTATATATACATAGCGGAGTTGGAAGGGACTTTGGAGGTCCTCTAGTCCAACCCCGTGCCTACGCAGGAAACCCTATACCAGTGGTGGGTTTCAAAAATTTTTGGAACCTATTCTGTGGGTGTGGCCTCCCCTCCCTCCCTCCCTCCCTCTCCCTCTCTCTCTCTCTCTCTCTCTCTCTCCTTCCAGTTGTCTCTGTCCCTTTTTTCTTTTTTTCTTTCATCTCTCTCTCACTCTCTTTCTTTCTTTCTTTCTTCCTTTCTTTTTCTCTCTCTCTCAGTCTCTCTCTCTGTGTGTGTGTGTGTGTGTGTGTGTGCTCTCTCTCTCTCTCTCTCTCTCTGTGTGTGTGTGTGTGTGTGTGTGTGTGGCAGTGGTGGGTTTCAAAAAAATTTGGAACCTCTTCTGTAGGTGTGGCCTGCTTTCCGGGTCCACTGGTGGAACCTCTTCTAATTGGTTCGGTAGATTTGACGAACCGGTTCTACCAAATAGGTGCGAACTGGTAGGAACCCATCTCTGCCCTATACCATTTCAGACAAATGGCTATCCAACATCTTTTTAAAGACTTCCAGTGTTGGGGCATTCACAACTTCCGGAGGAAAGCTGTTCCAATATTTTTTCTTTATTAATATTGCTGCAATAGCACAGTGGTTAAGAGCTTTGTTTTCTCCAAGATTGGAATATTGCCATTATTGTGTCAATATTTTTTTTTTTTTAAAAAAAGGAGGATGGGGAGGGATAGAAATCCAGTGAATTACCGCCCTGTACATTTGCCGAATACAATTAGCAACCTTTATGCCTATCACTTGAATAGCCAGTTACAAGATTGGAGAGAGAAAGAATCAATGCTGGACAACAAATGGGTTCAATTTTCCTCTCAGCTATTTTGCATTAGATCACATTCTGGTCCAACAGCATCTTATTGGAAAACACATCTACAATAAGAGGTCTGCAAAATTGTTTGTGGTTATTCCAGTTCCCCCGTATATTCCCCTATAAATATCTCGATGAGGCTATGATTTCATTAACTCCTGCAAGACTTAAACAAGACTTTGAAGCTTTTACTGCCAACAATCCCTTTCAATCAATGATAGGAAATCCAAAGTTGAGAGGAAGGAGACTTGAGCAGATCAAGAGCTTCAAATATTTGGGAATAGTGCTCCAAGCCAAATCTGGCCCTAGGTTCTGCCACAGTTTACCTTCCCAATAAGCAACTGAGTTGGAAGATCATTTAAAAGCATTTTATTAGGGTATCCTGATAAAGTTTGGGGGGGTCTCTCTATGAAAAAGGAAGAGAAAACTCCGAGCCTCATGTTTCACTCCTTTTTATAGTTAACACAACAAAGAAAATACAAGAGGAAAGTTGATTGGATGGGATAAAAGTAACCTTCCCTTTGCATAGGAAATTAGTTACTTGTAGTGAAACATGTTACATGTTTGCATCCCGTGCTATCACACATGTTCTTTAAAATGAGGTCTGACATCAGAAGGGGTGTAACTGTAAGGAAAAAGATTCTTTGGAGTTTACAAAAGAGATAAACCAGACCCCAATTTGTACTAACACACTTTTTCATATCTGGAGCTAGTTTCCAGCTTGTCTATCAGTTTAGGAATGTTAAAAGCTAATAAACCTGAACATCATTTGAAAATAGAAAATAAATCAAATTAAAATACAAAGTAACTATGTTAGTTAATGTAGGAAGTTAGCATCAGCTCCTCTTTTAGAAAAATGAAATATTTTAGGAAATATTAAATGGGCA
Organism: Thamnophis sirtalis; assembly: GCF_051295495.1. NCBI lineage: Eukaryota > Metazoa > Chordata > Lepidosauria > Squamata > Natricidae > Thamnophis > Thamnophis sirtalis. Next base: position 134,607,963 of record NW_028261385.1, on the reverse strand, counting down.
GAATATTTCCTCTAAAAGCGAGGCAGAAACTCACCCCCCCCTTGTGAATGGGCCATTAAAGCCTGAGCCAGTCCATTCTACATAACAAAGATCTACCTCCTTCAGGCAAAAACATAATAGGAATCCCAAAGCCCTTTCATTACATTAGCACCCAGCAAGAGTCAACCAAGCTTGGGACTCAAGACAACCTACAGATTTGCCCCTGCATGGCCCCATGAGAATCTGACCACCCAGAGAGGGCATAAAACCAGGGCACTCTCCGCATCTCTTCCCTTTTTCTCCCAGGACCTCAAACCATGTGATCCTGTTCATCAATAAAACTTCTTTCCAAGCAACTTCCATGAATCCGGTGTCTTTTTCCCCACTTGGAACTGAACCCAGATGGATATTTTTTCCAACATTAACAAACTAAAAAGCCCATGTTGTTTGCCCCTCCAGGTGCCTGCTGCACATTGATCTTGTTGCTTTACAAAGCAGCCATTCATTATCCGAACAAAGGATAATGATCACATACAAGCAGCTCTGAAATATTTCATAACAAATCCTGCGGCCCCAAATTTTTATGGTGCCCAACTGAAACTATTTACCTGTTATACATCCCTTGAAGCCTTAAAAACAAGTGTTTGTGAACATTCTTTCACATGCCTAGATATGTATCTAATAGGAATTTTAGAATAGAAGGGCAATAAAAATAGAATTCCAACTATTCAGTGGTCTGTATAATTGATAATCATAGAGCAGCCATGAAAGACTGTAATGAATTAGGGCTTCCATTGATTGAAATATTTATAGCACAATTTGTACACACATGCATGCATGTTTATAAATATATGCCCTGCACCCCTTTGTTTTTTTTAAAAAAAATATTTTTCTTCTTTGATAACTTTGATTACTTTTTTCTCTATTTTTTTGCAGTTATTTTTCTTTAAAGTAGAAGTGATGGCACAGGTGTTAATACTTCCCTATTGATTTAAATTCCATTTTGTCCTGGTAGGATTTAGTCCATTAGCCTTAAGAGATCAATTTTAATTCCTGTGGCAACAAGCAGTTTGAAGAAACTTAGCTGTTATGATTCGCCACTCCAGCAACTGCTTGTTTTGAGAATACACTCAGGCAAGAAAAAGAAGTAAAGAAAAGTCCTAGATATTGTCAGAGTTTGTTGCGGCAATCAAATCCAGAAAGCACACACAGATAGCTGATGTAGCAGGATTCATTAACTTCTATTTATATACAATATAACATATGAGATATATACAAGAGCCGAGGTGGCGCAGTGGTTAAATGCAGCACTGCAGGCTACTTCAGCTGACTGCAGTTCTGCAGTTCGGCTGTTCAAATCTCACTGGCTCAGGGTTGACTCAGCCTTCCATCCTTCCGAGGGGGGTAAAATGAGGACCCGGATTATTGTTGGGGGCAATATGCTGACTCTGTAAACTGCTTAGAGAGGGCTGAAAGCCCTATGAAGCGGTATATAAGTCTAACTGCTATTGCTATTGCTACAATACCAAGAGTGGTTCATCCAACATGGTAGAGAGGAGAGAGATTGGTTGCAGTTCCAGCAGCAGACCAGTTCTAGTTCTCAACACAGACCCAAAGCTTCAGTACAGAAATTAACCTAAGCCATGCCCAGGTTCCAAAGTATTTCAGCTCCCATTGGCTGACCTTGTTACTATGTCCTATTCCAATTCATGAATATACAGTATCTACTCTGACACAGTGGTGAAATTCATTTTTTTTTTACTGCCGGTTCTGTGGGTATGGTGTCAGCATTCCAAATATCATGCAGAATTAAATCAGAGTCCAAGGCAAAACTATCCTTAAAGTTCCAATTTAATAAGACAGACATGTTGGCATCATGCTATGGAATCCCAATACTGGAAATAACATCAGAATTCCACCCAGTTAAAAATTCATGATCTTGTCCCCACACCCACAATCCATCACATGGTCCAATCTTCTTCTTCCACACTGGCATCCACACCCAGCTGCTTCCGGTCAGGTTTGAAGGTATGGAGACAAAGGATGACCTTGGCTTCTAATAAAAAATGAAAACAATACATTCCACAATCTTACTCCTGTCTATTCCACCCTCCCATCAACTATACTAATGAAACAGCATATTGAAATAAGAGAAAGTGTGGCAGGCCAAAATTCTAAAAGGAATATAATTGCAGGCCTGACATATGGCTTGGTGGGCTTGGTGGACGTGGCATGGGAATGATACTGCAGAATTTCCATTCCCACTCCACTCCAGGGGAAGGATACTGTAAAATCTCCATTCCCACCCCACTATGGGCCAGCCAGAAGTGGCATTTGCTGGTTCTCCAAACTACTCCAAGTTTCCGCTACCGGTTCTCTGAACTACTCAAAATCTCCGCTACCGGTTCTCCAGAACCTATCAGAACCTGCTGGATTTCACTCCTGCTCTGACAGATACTGAACTTCAGAATGAGTTTAGGTGTATTTCCAGCCACGTCCAATTTTGGATAACTTTGGTATAGTGCTTAAGGCGTTAGGCTAGAAACCAGGAGATTCTGACTTCTAGTTCCACCTTGGGCATGAAGGCAGCGAAGTGACCATGGGCTAGTTACTCTCTCTCAGCCCTAGAAATGAGGCAATGGGAAACCACTTAGAGAAACCTTGCAAAGGAAAATATACTGACTTGTCCAAGCAGCTGCCTGGAGTCAAGAAGGAAGGAAGGAAGGAAGGAAGGAAGGAAGGAAGGAAGGAAGGAAGGAAGGAAGGAAGGAAGGAAGGAAGGAAGGAAGGAATTCCAGCTTACATTAGAACTGGCAAAACACACTGTAGATGGGCATGTGCAGATACCTAACTTAGTTTAGCCTCTCTTGTCCAAGAAAAATATTTTTCAAAGCTAAGTTTGACATTTTACCCTCCTTGGTTCTTAATAGGAAATATATTAAAGTCCTCATCTGTGAAAGAATTTGTCCTTTGGTGCTATAGAGATTATTCCACATGTGCTCCCAATCACAGAGCAGTCAACAAATCTTTCCTCTTTGTTGCTATCTTTTACAGATCAAAATGAAATTTTCCTTGCTGAATTTCTTCTTTCAGACAAGAAATGCTTTATGATGTATTGCATTGCAACATTCAAATTCATAGCCAGAACATCAGAGAACAGAGCTGGGCAAACACAGTGAAGGTCTGTTTCTTTCAATCACTATGATAGTTATAGGTAGATGCTCTCTCAAGCCAACCTTATCAATTAGATGTTACCACTTATTTTTAATTAAAGACACAAATCTTACAGAAGTTCAATTGTTTTTGTTAAAATTTATTGGGTGGTCATTGATTTATATATTTTTTCTTAACATATTAATATTTAATAGACCTTAATTTGAGTTTGTACATTTACATTTAACATTTATTAGTACATTACTACTTATATCTATTATCAGTATACTTTTATTTTAATATTTTATTACTGTATCTTAAAGATTGCACTTGGACCTTCCATTCTACTTAGGCATCTGTTTAATCTTTTTTTTTCTATTAATTTTTTCTTTTATTTTGTAATTTTGTAGGGAATCATTGTGATACATTTGATTAATTAACAAAACCTTTATTTAGCCCAGAGTTCAAAACTGCAACCAAGTTGTATAAACAGAAAGAAACCCTCCAGGTGGCATAAAAGGAAAAAGTCTACTTCCAAAGTAGAGCAGAAAAATATTTCTGGTGATGGTGTTGTATGTATGTGTCTCTAGAGGTGTGTGTGTGTTGGGGGTGTTGACAGAGGGTGATACCATCTGCTTCTGTCCTTCAGAAACAGTTGCCTTCCTATCTTAGCAAGAGGATAATGGGTAAGTAAGCTCTGAGTGGGAATGTGATTATCAATACCACTTCTTGCAAATGACTTTGTACGACACAGAGTACCTGCATATATGTAAATTAGGGTATCCATGCATGGGTGTAAAATGCATCTGATCCAGAGGTGGGTTTCTATCGGTTTGCATTGGTTTGGGCAAACCAGTAGTGGTAATTTGGCCTGTGTCGCAGAATTGCCAACAACCCAGGCTGGCCACGCCCCTGAACCAGTTCCCCGGGCTCCGCTGTCATTACTGGGATGGTTTTTATTAGTTCCTCATATTCTTTGTGCATGTGTAGAACAACATATATTGAACTGTGCATGTGCACGCAGCGAACTGGTACCAATGCTGGTAGGAACCCACCCCGGATCTGATCCTCTGTAAAGTCTTCAGAATTTGGAACGTCTGCATTTTTAAAGGAAGTATCGACATCTACCTTGTCTCAGTAGGGAATCATATAATCACAGAGTTTTGCTGTGGCCTGGTTGGTGATCTAGACAATCTCCTGCTCAGTAAAGAAAAGCTGGTTCTGTTGGGATTGTTTCAGAATAAATTGTTAGGAAGAGACAAGCAAGAAACTCAGCGGTGTGTATGCACAAGCAGTGATATTCAAGACCAATCTAGATGATCTGTTAAGTATGCAGTGTGTGGATGCCCCACTGTTTGCTAATTATTTTTATTACTTTAGAGTAAGATTGGGGTCACCATGCATGGTGGGTGGGGAAACTTAATTCTTCCCCAGGCCATTCTTTAGCGGGGGAAATTGCCACCAATTCACAAGTATGATTTTTTTCTCTTTCAAAAATACATTGGTTGTCCCTTAGGAGTGTTAAAAGTATCTAAGAGTCCTGCTGGTTTTATACATACAATGTGATTGCAGCAGACACAGTCATAACCAGAAATTGTATATGAATTTACACAAAGCTTTAACTTCAGGAAAGAAATCAGTGGGGGGAAAAAATAAGAGAGACAAGAATAGAAAAGATAGAATCAGGTGGCAGTTTGAAACTGGAACTGCTGAAGACTATGCTATTATATTTAGGTTGCAAAAATCTAAACGACCATTTCATGGCAGCAAAGAGTTGGGTTTTTTTGCTAACCTTTTAGTGGCTATCGATGTTGTAAGGAAGTTAGCACCCACCCATCTCCTAGAAGAATGAAATATTCTAGGAAATATTTAAAAAGGCAGAATATTATGTTTTCCTGGATGAGAAAGGGGGAAACATATTTTTAAAGACAAAGCAGATCCCTACAGCTCCCTGACAAGCCCCCCCCCCACTTCAGCTCCAGGGTGATGGGATTAAGACCTTCACCTTCAGGACATGATAGGATTAGCTTCATTACCTTATCACCCAGCAAGGTTCAACCAAGCTTGGGACTCAAGACAACCTACATAGTTATCACTGCATGGCTCTATGGGAGTCTGACAACCAATCAGGATACCTGCCCTTACACAGGAACAGGAAGCTCCAAAGTGGGGCCCAAGAGACGGTTTCAAATCTGGAATAAAATGGAGGCTGCTTTAGAACGGAAGGTCCGTTTACTGATAAGCAGAACCAACACACACACACAGTGTGCAATTCTGGAACAGCTGACAAAATGCAATTGAGAGTAGGTGGGTTTTTATACCTTTTTGATTCTTATGGGGTCATGTAGGAGTTATGGTTGGCTCTATAGGAAAAAGGGGAAATGCAAATCCTAGGTGTTAGTCTGAGCTAATCTTGTCAATCTTTGGTTTGCCTAATTGTGTTGCTTATCTGGAATTTCTGTCTGTCCCAGTCTTTCTGAATGGATTGATCAAATCTGCATTTCTAAAAACTGGCCTCCTCAGTTTCTGTTTGGGGCAGGGAGACTGGGGCTGGTTTCTGCCTCCTTTAAGATTTTTTCCCCATTTATCCTGCCTTTTTAATATTCCCCAAAATATTTCATTCTCTAGGATGGTGGATGGGTGCTGACTTTCTACAATGTGACCATGGAATACTGCAAACAGCCATAAAGGTGAGTTGCTTGCAACCATCCAAAATACAATCACATGACCATGGGACCACCATAACTCCAAAAATGGGTTGTAAGTAGCTCTGGGGAGGTACATCATAATTTTGAACAATCATTAAACAATTGATAAGAAAGTTGAGGAGTAGCGGTAATCAGACTGTAATCTGACTGCTTTAATGAAGATCAGAAAGGTCCTGTAGTTGCATAACATCCAAAGCATTTTGTCCAAAACACCTTTGAAGGGTAAGCAGCTCCAGTACCTGCTCTATGATGATCCAGCCTAGCTTATTTCTTTAGATGTTTGGGGTCTAATTGATGTTGTGCAGCGCTGTGAAATGCCTCAGGCAAATGTTTGTCAGCAAGGTAAAGAATAGAGCTTTTGGTTCGTCCTTTGAAGTTCAGAAGAGGCATTTTCTGATTACAACAATTGTCTCTCCAATTTTCTTTGTCTTTCTTTTCTTTCCCCTGCTTTCTGTAATAACACCATGCAACTCTGTCTCATGGACAGCAAAGCAGGGAGGAGCAGCTTAAACACATGATTTCCTTGCAAAATGAGAAGCACCGGTTCATTTTAAGATAAGCTGTTTTATTGCTGTTGCTGGTAGAATTCACTTCATCGATCTCCTTCATTGGCTTCCCTTCCCAGCAGCTATTTTCTATTTTTGCTTTGCCAGTTAATAGAAGTGCATAGAGCCTCTGAAGACTTCCTTCAGCTCCTGACTGATCCAGTTGTCTCTGAAGTCAATTCAGGGCTTTCCAACAAGCTCAATAAGTTTTAGATCATGTTCTTATTGCTGTAGGAAAAAACATTGCTATATATATATATATATTTTAAACAGCTGTGGTCAAATTTGTCATCATCAGTTACAAACATACAGCTCTGAACTGAGGATTTCTCTGGACATTCCTGACTTCATTCAACTCAAACATTCATTTAAACTTTTCTCAGGTCACATTAGTAATTAATCGAAACCTGCTATTTGACGAGAGAGGAGGCATTTCTTGTTCCACCCTCTGCCTTAATTCTTCCCCAAAGAGGGAATATCTGATCTGTTCTCCAGATTCTCTCATCAGATCAACACAGGCTGGGAATTAATACTTCACAATCCTATTAATTCTTCCAATATAGCAAGTCTGAGTGATGTACTGTTCTTTAACTTACTTTTATCATTAACCATGAACTGCCAACAGGACATTAACTTCCGTAACTTGGAACAGATTTTAAGTATGGAAAAACAGGTTTTCCCCCCCTTTTTGGAGGGGTAAATTTTCATTAATGCATCTTAAAAACGTAGAACTGTGATGGCAAACCTCTGGCATGCATGAGTACACAGAGCCATCTCTGTGGGCACATGTGCCATCGCCAGCTGCTTCTCTGGTTTCCAGTGTGCACATGCATGCTGTCAGCTCAATGGTGGGTTTCAAAAAATTTTAGAACCTCTTCTGTAGGTGTGGCCTGCTTTGTGGGAGGGGCTTGCTGGCCATGTGACTGGGTGAGAGGGGCTTGCTGGCCATGTGACTGTGTGGGCATGGCCAACTTGTAAAATGTGGTGAAACTCACTTAACAATACTCTTGCTTAGCACCCAAAATGTTGGCTCAGAAACTCTGGCATTTGAAGCACGCAAGTCTTAAAGCTGTCAAGTTATAAGACCCTTGCACCCCTAACCCTTTAGAAAAAAAACCCATGGGTGTTTGAACTTGACAGCTTTAAGACTTGTGGACTTCAACTCCCAGAATTCCTCCTCTCGCTCTTCATCTTGATGATGTGCGGACGGGCAGGGAGAGGGAGCTGGAACTGGTTCTAAATGGCACTGTAGATTTGTGGAACCTCTTCTACAGAAGAGGTTAGAACTGGCAGGAACCCACCCCTTTGCCAGCTGATCTTCACACATGGCAGAGTCCTGGAAACCCAAAGAACAGCTGGCGAGTGCTCATGCGCACGCTGGCCGCCTGGTCTTCAGGTTTTCGGTGCTCTGGCACACTTGAATACCAGATGTCTGGTGCCAATATATGTGCTGGAAACCCAAATACCAGGTGGCCGACCAGCTATTTTTTCATGTTTCTGGAGCTCCTGCGCATGCACATATGCATTCTGATTTGGCCACTCAGTGTAAGGCCATCACTGCCTTACAGAATGAATGAATAGTTTGATAAGTGAATAAAATCAGTCCTGGGTTCTCATTTTTCCCCTTTATTTTTAATGTGTTATTTTAATTTCTGTATTGGATTGTCATGAACCACCCAGAATTACTAACAGTCAGACAGCATACAAATTTAATTTATTATTTTGGTTGGTTGCTCCCTCAGCCATATATTTAGATTGGATTTGGCATTTTCATCCATCTTCCCAATAGACAATTGTTGTTTGAGGGTATTATAGTATCATCAGAAAATGTAAGCTTGGGATCACATCCAAGGCACCTAACCAAGGACCTGGGATGGGCAGATGTTAGTATTTAATGGTTTTAGCCTTTGTTCTGTGATTTATGATTCCGGATCTTATTCTTTCTGTGTAATAACAGATCATTATTTCTTTGTAAGGGTAAACATCTTTTCTTCAGCTGCTGGCCCTTGTTACTAAGCTAGCAATCCTGATTTCCAGGAACTCCAACACTTAGCATTGTTTCTATAACCTGGTGATGGTTGAATTGTTATGGGTTTCTGTAATGTATGTCTCACCGTATTTTTTATGGGAGAGACACTCTTTGTCTGACACTCTTTCTCTGATGAAAATTAGTTATTATTATGGTTCATCTCACAGTCAGAGACAGATATTCAGACTGGATTTTACATTTTTATTCATCTATCAAGTCCTTCCCAAGGACCTGGGATGGCTAGATATCAATGTTTGAGGATGTGAGAGATATTGTTGCAGGATGTAAACTGTTGTGAGTGATGCTGCCTTTTGCAATTAACACATGTTGATTTTGTCAATGCCAATGGTGTCCAAGAGCTGTTCCAGCTGCTTTGGGATTTTATCTAAGGTGTCTATTTATACTACCCTGTTTCCCCGAAAATAATAATAATTCTCCCTGAATAATAAGCCCAATTGGGCTTTTGAGTGTATGCACTGAAATAAGCCCTCCCCAAAAATATTGTAGCACAGCAATAGCCATGAGGTGACCAGTTGTGAAGGCTTGGAGTGCTCAGTGGCAAGTATTTATTTATTTATTTATTTGTTTGTTTGTTTGTTTGTTTATTTAATTTGTATGTCGCCAAGGTGGCGCAGTGGTTAAATGCAGCACTGCAGGCTACTTCAGCTGACTGCAGTTCTGCAGTTCGGCTGTTCAAATCTCACCGGCTCAGGGTTGACTCAGCCTTCCATCCTTCCGAGGTGGATAAAATGAGGACCCGGATTGTTGTTGGGGGCAATATGCTGTCTCTGTAAACCGCTTAGGGAGGGCTGAAAGCCCTATGAAGCGGTATATAAGACTAACTGCTATTGCTATTGCTATTGCTACTCTCAAGAGACTCAGGGCAGCTTACAAGTAAAAAAGGGGAAGGGAAGGACATACAAAAACAAGACAACATTAAAAGATCACAACATTCACAATTTAGGATGGGGCTGGACAAATTCAACAGCCCCAGGCCTGCCAGAACAGCCAGGTCTTGGTCGCTTTGCGGAAGGCCAGAAGGGTAGTAAGTGTCCGGATCTCCATGGGGAAATCGTTCCATAGGGCTGGAGCAGCCACAGAGAAGGCCCTCCCCCATGGGGGCGCCAGCCGACATTGGCCGGCAGATGGAATCCGGAGGAGGCCTAATCTGTGCGATCTTATAGGCCTCAGGGAGGTAATTGGCAAGAGGCAGAAGTACCTTTCTGCTTGGATTCTAAAGTCACAGAGGACTTTAGCTTCTTCATTTTCTTGTAACTTTCTCAATTTTATGGTCCTACCATTTCTTGCTTGCAGAGAAATGATATTTCTGGCATATCATTATGCCATATTTATATTTCAGCTGCTCCTACTTGACTCTGATTGGATTAATCCATAAGTGGTGTCCCAAAAAGAAGTACAGGTGTCTTTGAATTCGCTGAAATAGATTAAAAAGAAGTAGGTTAGAATTGAATCAAATTACCAGTTGTATAATCCTGTATTTGAGGACTGTATCTGAAGAGAAACCAGACCTTCCTATTTTGAAGAAAATATAAGTATTTCAAAGAAGAAAACAACTAACACATTAAATTATATATCAAATAGCAGGTTTTTTTCTAATGGATGCTAGCCAAGTTGAAAGAGACAATGATTTAGGCTGATGAATAACTTCTTGGCAAAATTTAGCAGGCAGAATATTAGGAAGTTTTTTCATCACATTGGCCTTTGGAACAATTCAGCCAAACATATCAAGACAAACCATCCAAATTCTATTTCTAATGCCACAAAAGAGTGCATTTTATCTAAAATCTCTTATTTGTATAGCCTAATTATCGGCCATCCTTGGCTCTTCCCATCCTTGGTATAGAATTCTGAAGAATTTGAAAATCTCAGAAAAATTCATGGAAAAATTGAGAGCAAAATCTTTTCTCCACTTTTTTGCATGACCCCTATGTAAATCTCCTGTGAAACAACTGCCAATCAATATGATAAGTTCAGGTTTATTCAATAAACATGGCATTTCATCTTTGTCTATGTTATATTTATATAGGAGCCGAGGTGGCGCAGTGGTTAAATGCAGCACTGCAGGCTACTTCAGCTGACTGCAGTTCAGCAATTCGGCTGTTCAAATCCCACTAGGCTCAAGGTTGACTCAGCCTTCCATCCTTCTGAGGTGGGTAAAATGAGGACCCAGATTTTAGGATTTAGGATTTTATTGGGAATTTATATGCCGCCCTTTTCCCTGAGGGGACTCAGGGCGGCTCACAACAGTGAAGGGAAGGGAGTGCAAGACGAGACTTAAAAAGAAAAGAATCGTGATTAAAAGAAAATTAACCATAAAAACACAACATTCACTCAACATTCGGGCGGGGTGAGAGTAATCCTATCCCCAGGCCTGACGGGATAGCCAGTTCTTAAGGGCTGTGCGGAAGGCCTGGACTGTGGTGAGGGTACGGATCTCCACGGGGAGGTTGTTCCATAATGTCGGAGCTGCAACTGAGAAGGCTCTCCTCCGCGTAGTCGCCAGTCGGCACTGACTGGCGGATGGAATTCGGAGGAGGCCTACTCTGTGCGATCTGATGGGACGCAGGGAGGTAATTGGCAGGAGGCGGTCTCTCAAATAGTCAGATCCACTACCATGGAGCGCTTTGTAGGTGGTAAGTAAGACCTTGAAGTGCACCCGACGATCAACAGGTAGCCAGCGCAGCTCACGGAGGATTGGTGTTATATGGGCGAACCGTGGTGCGCCCATGATCACTCGCGCGGCCGCGTTCTGGACTAGCTGAAGTCACCGGATGCTCTTCAAGGGCAGCCCCATGTAGAGCACATTGCAGTATTCCAGCCTAGAGATCACAAGGGCTCGAGTGACTGTTGTGATTGTTGTTGTTGGGGGCAATATGCTGACTCTGTAAACCGCTTAAAGAGAGCTGAAAGCCCTATGAAGCGGCATATAAGTCTAACTATTGCTATTGATATTTGGTTAAACATTTTTGAATAGGTGTACCTGGGAAATCCTGGGAGTATCCTTCGATTCCAACTGCTCTCATCTTTCTCTTGTTGAACATGACAGATTTCACTGTTGTAGCAGAAGTACAGATAGTAGAAAAATGTAAATCAACCATGAAACATTCCGATATGAACTCTTAATTTAGCAACATTTCTCAAAGTTTTCCCATTTAATTCACTACATCTCCTCTTGGACTTTAAACATGAATGTCAGTGGTATTCTTTGATTTCATTTTTAGAGCTTTCTGAAAGTAGGGGTCCATTCACTTACAATATAGCTGTCAGTCAAATGGATTTTCCCTTTCCCTCAAACTGCAAGGAAAACTCTTAGTGTGTAGTGCAAATCTAATCTCATGACTGCTGAGGCCTACTCATGCAGAAATCAATCACTATTTTAAAGTGGCAAAGAAATATTGAGACTCATACTTTAGTCCACTTGTTTTAACAGCAGCAAATATTAAACACTGGGTTGGCATCAGACGTGGGTTCCTACCAGTTCGCACCTATTCGGTAGAACCGGTTCATCAAATCTATCGAACCGGTTAGAAGAGGTTCCACCAGTTGACCCGGAAAGCAGGCCACACCTACAGAAGAGGTTCCAAAAAATTTTGAAACCCACCACTGGTTGGAATATAAAAATAATGGTGTCAAGTCCTGATGAGTTTATTTAAAAAGGGCAACGGTACATTATTATTTTCTGCATTATTATTTGTTTTATCAATCTAGGTTTAAAAGTATCAACATTACTTTAGCTTTCAGAATCTCAGAAATATTGACCATATTCAGAATGATTCAAAGACGCATATCAAAATACTTACTCCATCTCCACTAGGATCCGTGAAGGGACCCAACCACGGATCCTCGTGGAGATGGAATAAGTATTTTGATATGTGTCTTTGCATCATTCTGAATATGGTCAATATTTCTGAGATTCAAAGTGACCTTGTTGCACTTGACATCTAGATATTGTAAAAGAATAAACATTGTGTTGCAATATTGATCTTATTTTTACTTCCAAATGTTGCATGATAACTTTTCTACAGAATAAAAATACGTAATGTCTTAAAAACCTGTATCATTTACCTTTTGTATGCAATCAGGTGTTTCTGTGGACTCTTCTCTGCCAGAGACTGAAAAGTGTTAAACAAATATTTTAGAACAAAGTAGAGAGTCATCAATGAACACATTTATTTGTCTCCAAGAAACAGAAGGACAAATCTTACCAACTTGGTAATCCTTGGATGGGTAGAGATATAAGATGGGAGCAAGCCAGAGGTGGATGCTGCCAGCATTACTGCCAGTTCGGTGCATGCGGGGATTTGCCTGTAAATAGGTCTGTGCATGCGCAGAAGATTAAAAATGCCAAAAAAGCCATGCTGTGGCAACCGAGGAACCAGTTTGAGGATGTGGCAAGCCTGCCGTCCCTACCAGTTTGGTGACCCAATCACAACTTCCACTACTGGTTCACCCAAACTGGTGAGAACTGGTAGCAACCCACATCTGGAACAGACCTCATCAATTGTCTGCTCCTGGGCCCTTACCAGTTATTTCTTTTTCTCAATTTCTTTTGAGACCTCCTTTAAAAAGAAATTGGTGAAGTGTAATCAAAATTAACTTTTAATGCATTATGAAAACTTGCTTAAAGAGGTTGTTCTAATTTCTTACTACCATGTACCATACTTACAGTCTTCACTCTGCTGATGGCTTTCTGGAACTTTTCATATTTTCATATTTGTCCTTTAGCACCTCGTACTCCCTTTCCTCATCTCTGTCAGCATCTCCTGGCAAAAAAAAAAAAAAATAACAAAAGAACTAGAACTCGTACAATCAAACTTAAGATGAAATAAATCACTTTTCTTTTTTTCAAATTAAAACAATTAAAATGTTGTTAAGTTAAGCTGATGCTTACTTTCTGGATTGTCTTTCATTTTTTCTTCTGCAGCTCCTTATTCTCCCTCATAAGGTGAGCCATTTCACTGGTTAAATGGTTGTTCTCTTCCAACTAAGATGCAGAAGTTACAAGAAGCAAACATCAGTCATATAATATAAATACCTGGACAAAAAGACGAGCTTAAAACAGCACTGTAAGGGAAATGAATGACTTACAGCTCCTACGGTGACATCTTTTTCCTCCAACTCCTTTACTTGTAGCAACCTTAGTTCTTCCATCCGCTTCTTTTCTGTATTTTTTAATGGAAAAACACTTGTGCTATTAAACAATATTCACAAAAGGTATTACATATTAACCCACCAACAACACTGAAATTTAACACTAACCATTAATGTCCCACCTTTGTAAGCAGTCCAGGATGTTTTGGTGAATAATACTGAAGCCCCTAGAAATGTAAAAGAACTAAGAAATTCCCCAACCAGATCATCCACCAGGGGCAACCAGTGCTGTTATTGACCAAGTCTAATGCCCCACCACTTTTTCAACAATTTCCCTGAAGAATTTCTTCCCTAAAGAAAGAAGCAGATATAATTTTGAATCCTGAACCAATTGTGTTACCAACGCAAGTTGACAAATAAATAAATAAAACAAAGGATCTCTTACCCTCAAAGAGGAGTTTCCCAGCATAATACAGGAATGTCTCCATCCCTAAATCCCTAAACTAAACTAATCCTATAATAAATGTAATAAAGAAATATAAGTAAATGTAAGTAAGTAAATATAATAAATAAGGAAATAAATAAATATTGTGTGTAAAGTAATATAAGTAAACAAGTAGATTAAATAAGATATATAAGCAAATAAGCAAGCAAATAAAGACTGAAAAGTTAAAGAAAGCCAAAATCTGATCTAAGCTACCTCTAGTCCAGTGTTTCTCAACCTTGGCAACTTGAAGATGTCCGGACTTCAACTCCCAGAATTCCCCAGCCAGCGAATGCTGGCTGGGGAATTCTGGGAGTTGAAGTCCGGACATCTTCAAGTTGCCAAGGTTGAGAAACACTGCTCTAGTCAACGCACAGACAGAGTAAAACTCGTCCGTGAGCAACTTTCACTCAGCCCACTTCAGAGATTTTATTTACTTCCCTTTGTGAGCACTGACTCATATGAAGCGGGGCTCATAAATGTGAAGAATTTGATTTCTGAACTTCAGTTTCATGGATGTAAATTGCTACATCAACAGGTGTTCTTCTTAAATTAAGAGGAAGGAGAATGGAATGCAGGATTCTCATCCTGTGAACCTGCTTCCTCTCTCAGGCATTTCCAATGGCACACGAGGGAAGAATAAAGGAACATACTTGTCTTATCCCTCTTAAATGAGATCCTGGATTTGTGTCAGTTTTACACACACACACACAGACACACACACAGAGAGAGAGAGAGAGAGAGAGAGAGAGAGAGAGAGAGAGAGAGAGAGAGAAAGAGAGAGAGAGAGAGAGAGAGAGAGCGCTATTCAAGTCAGGCTTAAATTAGATTTTATAAAAGTGGTGTAGGTTTGTTTTCTTATGTAGGGTTCATGTGTCTGTGTAGTAGTTGCTATAAATCATTTCATGCTTGTAAGTGGCCTCTTTTGCAGCGCATTGACTAAAAGTGAATCCAGTATTAGGTTACCTTTCCTGCTCTTTCAAGAGATAGCTGTTTGAATGTATTTCTTCAATAAGAATGAAATAATATATTTTATTTTAAAATGTATTTTACTTCATGCTCAATATATGGAGAGGAAATGTTTTTCAGGAGAAAACAAGTACAGGAAATAAGGCTATAAAACCTTTGCTCTGTATTATGTTGACATTTATTATAATACAGGTAGTCCTCAATTTATGACTTTAAGTGACCCCACAGCTACAGTGGTAAGTCATGGCATTTGCTAAGCAGGTCACATGCCCCTCCCTGATTTTACAAATATGTAAAATGGCTTACATACCTGAAGAAATTTCTTGGGCCCAATTAATTAATTAATTAATTAATTAATTAATTAATTAATTCATTCATTCATTCATTCATTCATTCATTCATATATATATTCATTCAATTTGTGTAGCCTTCCATCTACCAGCCAGTGTTTTTTATGCATCATGATTAAAGGGTCACTGTTTAAAATTTGGGAGACAGAGCTGTATTCCTACATCTGAACAGATTAAGGAATTGATATGCAACTTGAAAAGCAATGGGAAGCAATATAGAGGTTCCTTTCTCAGGTGAGGTGCATTTGTAAGTGGGTCTGGTGAGTTGTATCGGCACATACTATAGCTTACATGTAAACAGGATCAGGCATTTATTTACACTTTTCACATGAGATTTTGTTAGAAAAGGAAACCAAATCAAATGTATTGGAATTTCTTTCAGGCATACATTGTAAGCAGCACTCCTGAAATTCTGACTACAATCAGTAGCTTTCCCTGGGATTAAAACTCTTTTAAAGTGTCGGGCTTTAAAATAAACTTAGGAAAAACCAAAATATTAGCTATAAATATGAATATTAAACAAAAGGAAGAATTAGGACTGATGCTAGGATGTGAGGTAGTTAAAAAAGTCAAATATCTTGGAGTTAACATTTTAACTTCAAATGGGAAATTATATAAGCATAATTATGAACCACTTTGGCATAGCATACAGACAGAGATGAAAAAATGGGAGAAATTGCACCTATCTTTGCTGGGTAGGATAGCGGCAGTGAAAATGAACATTCTACCAAAATTTTTATTTCTCTTCCAAATGTTACCTATACTAAAAAAAGATGCGAACCTTTTAGAATGGCAGAAGGGTATTAACAAATTTGTGTGGGCAGGAAAGAAGCCGAGGGTAAAGATGAAAATAATGCAAGATGCACGTGAGAGAGGAGGATTGAAACTAACTAATTTAAAACTATATTATGATGCAGTGGCATTATCTGTAATTAGTGATTGGATTCACTTAACCAATGATAGAATATTGAACATTGAGGGACACGATCTGCTATTTGGTTGGCATGCTTACCTGTTATTCAACAAAAAATTGGATAAGAACTTTAAAAGTCATATTTTAAGAAATGCTTTATTGCGGGTCTGGAAGAAATACCAATATAAATTAAATGACAAGATACCCATGTGGGCAATTCCTAGACACGCAATTGAAAATATGAATACAGCACAAAAACAGGACAGAATTACTTACAGACAGCTTCTTACCTCGGAAAGGGGGGTATTACAATTAAAATCTTTAGAGGTATTAAAAGAGGAGAAGGTAGTTCAAACATGGTTCCAGTATGGGCAATTACAGGCTAGGTGGAAAATAGATCAAAAAATTGGTTTTATTCAAGTTGAGGATAATCTGTTTAAACAAATAAGAGATCAAAGCTTAATGCATATAAAGAGGATATATAATGTATTAATACAGATGGATTCGGAAACAGAATTAGTTAAAGATTGTATGATAAAATGGGCTCAAAATATTGAGGAACCAATAATGTTGGATACATGGGAAAGAATCTGGGTAAGAAATGTGAAATTTACACAAACTCAAAATCTGAGAGAAAATTTTTACAAGATGTTCTATAGATGGCATTTAGATCCTAAAAAGTTGGCTTCTATGTATCCGAATGTACAGCCTAAATGTTGGAGGTGTGGTTCTCTCGATGCTACATATTATCATATATGGTGGACCTGCCAAAAGGTTAAGGCATTTTGGATAAAAATATGGTGGGTCATGCAAAATGTTTTTAAAAGAAGGATAAAGTTTAGTCCTCAGTTATTTTTACTAGGTATATGTACTGACTTTACAGTGGTAGAGACCAATTTGACTTTGCACCTGATAACTGCAGCAAGACTGTTGGTGGCGCAATATTGGAAGAAGGAAGACTTGCCTACAATCCAAGAATGGACATTGAAAGTAACAAACTTAGCTGAAATGGCTAAAATATCGGCATATCTCAAAGATCATTCAAATGAGAGATATAAACGAGACTGGAAAAAATGGATTGACTATATACAAAATAAATACGGGACTAAGAAATTCCAGTTAGCCTATGCTTAAGATCAGAAATGATTTAAACTGTTAAAAGTTAGTTCAGTAAGAAGAAGCTAAGGTCAATCTAGAATGTCATTAATTTCTTTATTTCTTTTTTCTCAATAGATTTTAGACTGTGTTAGTTAAAAATCCATACCGGGTACGGGTTCTGGGAAGTCGGGGGGGGGGGAAGGAGGAGGGGGGGTGGGGGGTGGAGGGAGGGAGGGGTACACACAACAACAAAAAAATTGTACTTCAATGTTTTAATGATTGTCAAATGACATATTTGTGTTTTTTTTTAAAGAAAAAAATAAAAAAGTTCTGTTTTACAAAGTTACAATGGCATTGAAAAAAAAAAAAAAAACTCTTTTTGCACCTGCTATTCCATCCAGACCCTCTCAGAGATTTAAAAATACTCCCAGCATTTGGATCAAGGAGTCCCAGAGTGATCAGTCAAATATGGCCAGGCACAGATCATATTTCAGTTCAAATCATCACACAAGTAACGTTTTATAATATGTGTGCCAGAGGTGGGTTGCTCCTGGTTCGGCCTGGATCAGGCAAACTGGTAGTAGCTGTGGCAGAAGGCTCCACACACTTCTGCACATGCATAGAAGAGTCACACACACGCACAAGCAAACCAGTAGTAAAAAAAATGGAAACCCACCACTCATGGGTGCCACTAGGGATCAAAAAAGTGTTGTTTGCAAAATATGCATTGAATAGTCTGTTCTCACTGTTCAGAGCAAGCAGACACAACAATATTCTTTTGATGTGCCATGAAACTAAAAATTAAGCAGATGTATATTTAAATATGTAAGCTATGTTACGCACTTTTAGATCCATTTATAGGTGTGTGATGCTCCCACTCATTACTTTCTGTTGGAAAGTTGCTGGTGGCATTTCTCTGAACAAGGATGGATTCTTCATGAATCTCCATCATTTTGATCCTTTTTTGATCTTTCTGGAAAGACCTCCCCCCCCCCCCAATGTTTAAATAGGTTTTTATTTCAAGAAGTCTGTGAGTCAGAAATCCCTGCTAATTTTGATGTTTTGACTATAGACCAGGAGTGTATTCACCTATCACTATTACATCTGGTATAATCTTTGCTTTCTTTTCCCACAGTTGTTCTACATCTATTTGCAGGTTCTTGTATTTTGTGATTTTCTGCACTGTTTTCTCATCTCTTCTGCTGTCCCCAGGTACTGCAATCTCCACTACCCAGACTTATTTGCCTTTCTTATCAACAATTGTGAAGCATGGGGTGTTATGTGGCAGGTGCTTGTCTGTTTGAATTCTGAAGTTCCAGAGCATTTTAGCTTCTTTGTTTCCTGTTATTTTGCCTATTTTGTGGTTCTACCCATTCAGGCTTGCAGTCAAATGTTGTTGCTTTGTCATGCCGTTGTTGTTGTCAATCTGTGCAGTCTTCTTGCAGCAACCAACTAGGTGGTCCACTGTTTCTTCAGTTTCTTTGCAGCTGCACCATTTGCTGTCTATTGCTGTCTTCTCAATTGTCACTTTGTATGCATTTGTTCTTAAGGCTTGTTCTTGTGCAGCCAGAATTAGCTCCTCTGTCTCTTTCTTCAACTTTCCTGCTCTTAGGGATCTTGTTGCAACCTGGAACGAGCTCCCCGTGGAGATTCGAACCCTCACCACCCTCCAGGCCTTCCACAAAGCCGTTAAAACCTGGCTGTTCCGACAGGCCTGGGGCTAAAGAGCTGTTGCCCCCGTCTCGAATGGTATGACTGTTGTGAGTTTTAAATTATATATTGTTATGCTTGCTGTTTTTTAAATTTTTTGTCTGTATCCCCCTTCCTCGGTTCGAGTTGTGAGCCGCCCTGAGTCCCCTTCGGGGGAAAAGGGCGGCATATAAATATAATAAACTGAAACTGAACTGAACTGAAACTTTGCCTACTAATTATTTCTGTGCATGTCTATATGTGTGTAGGTCAGCTTGGTTTCTATGATATTCAGTAAGTTTTCATGGCATATTCATTTCAGTGCATCATCTTCACTGTCTTTCAGATACTCTCCCAATGCCCTTTTTTTTCCTTATCTGGTGTACTTGTGATATTCCACATCCACCTATGCTTCTTGGCAAGTAAAATCTATCAGCAAAACTGCATGGATGAAGGGCATGATTAATTGTTTTTCTTTTTCTGGTCTTCCTGCCCAGGGCTTTTATTTCTGCTTGAGTCCAGGCAACTATTCCAGCTGTATGAAATGATGGAATTTCCCAAGTGATTTTTTTTTCATGTTTTGATTCCCCTTATTCCCTTACCCCACCCCCTACCCCCAGCAGCTCCCTCCCTCTATTGCTTATGGCAGGCTGGCATCTGGTTAAGCATAGCTGATACAGCAGGATGGCAGGTTCTATCATGAATAAAGATAATTACTAAGAAAATATAAACAGTATAACTTATAGGCAGTGGGGAAAAAATGCCCCTCAAAATGTGTTCCTGGACTGTTAAGTTCTATACGCATTGGCGTAAACTCATTTTAAATAATAATTCTTGCACTTTTGCCATCAAGATCAAAAGTGTGTGTGTGTGTGTGTGTGTGTGTGTGTTTGTCTGTACCTCTGGAAATCAAAGTAACAATCTGTGCAACTTCATGGTAGTGGGCCTGGGTACTTGAGAGACCGCCTACTGCCAATTACCTCCACTAGACCGATACGATCGCATCGATTAGGCCTCCTCCGAATTCCATCTTCTAGCCAGTGCAGACTGGCAACTACCCGGAGGAGAGCCTTCTCGGTGGCTGCTCCGACCCTTTGGAACGAACTCCCCGTGGAGATTCGGACCCTCACTACCCTCCAGTCCTTCCGCGCCGCTTTAAAGATCTGGCTGTCCCGGCTGGCCTGGGGTTAAGATTGTAGCCCCACTCGAATTGTGCGACTGTTGTGTTTTCTTTTTAACATGCTGTATTGTCTATTGTTTGTCTTCTCCCCCCCCCCCTTTTTTGAATTGTGAGCCGCCCTGAGTCCCCCCAGGGAAAAGGGCGGCATACAAATAAAGGCAAAACAAACAAACAAAATAAACAACTGCTACAATTTAAGATCTATTGATCATAAAATAAAATAAAACAATTGAATTGAAAAACCATTCTCCTTCAGTCCAAATATGTTGTGTGTTTTCTCTGCTCTGGTTCAGTCAAACTCTGCAGTATCAGAGTAGGGTGAGTAGCTTTTTTTCAACTTAGTTTGACTACAGTGATCTGATAATGATACAAATGTTCCATCAGTCACAGTGAGCTGGATCAGTAAGGGAAAGGGGAAAGGAAAATAGGTTGTGAAGGAGTGCTTTAAGTGTCGCAAGTTTCTTGTGGCTGTTTTTGCATATGTGCGAGCAGAAAGCAATCCATCCTACTCCCCCTCCCAGATCACTAAAGAGTTATGGGATATGGCTAGAGCCACAGTGGTTATAGCACATTGAGTTTGTAATGAGGTTTTACAGATCATTTAACCATTTAATAAAACTATGACATTTTTAAAACGAATGTATGAAATGTCAATTCCTTGTTCGCTTTTTCTAAAGTAAATCATGCTTATACACAAATGTATCAAAACATCTACTGGGAAGACACAGTTGAATCCCCGGTGAGTTTCCTTTTCTTTCCTTTACTCATTTTGTTTCGCTTCTTTTCTTTTAGGTTCCTTTCATTTCCAAATTTTGCATATGTAAGACATCATGCCTTAGTAACAAAATATATGATTTGCATCCAGCTCATCCTAGAAATTTGGCACTTTCTGGTAGGGCTGGGAAAAATCTTTGCCTAAAGCTCTGGAAAATTTCTGCCAGTCATTAAAAACAGTACCTAATAAGCTAATAAGAGCCGAGGTGGCGCAGTGGTTAGAGTGCAGTACTGCAGGCCACTTCAGCTGACTGCTATCTGAAGTTCGGCAGTTCAAATCTCACCGGCTCAAGGTTGACTCAGCCTTCCATCCTTCCGAGGTGGGTGAAATGAGGACCCAGACTGTGGGGGCAATATGCTGACTCTGTAAACCGCTTAGAGAGGGCTGAAAGCCCTATGAAGCGGTATATAAGTCTAACTGCTATTGCTATTGCTACACCAGTGATGTATCTCCCGAGTTCCTATGAGACAATCCCAATATTGGTACTTTTAATCATCCAACAATATTCTCTTGTGTTAGATGAGAGTACTCCATTCTTCCAGGCATTTTTGGTCATCTTCTGTGTTTCCTCCAAATCAAACGGTGAAACAGACATTTAGAAATTGGAGGCAGTTTGAGAAACAAAAAGAAAACTCATCTGTACAAAATTTCCAATCAATATTTAATTATTCTTTGAAAACAATACCTAGATAAAATGAAGCCAGAACTTCATTTGTTATGAAGGACAAATCATATCTCAAAAGTCCCACATTTTTCTAGGTGCATATTAGAGATATGCTATTAGTCGTGCAACATATTTTCTATCAGAATGTATTGGGGTGGGATCATATATAATGCATTTTGGGTATTTCATAATAAGGGATATTTGTCACTGTTCCATTCCTTTTCTTATAAGACCTAAAATGTCAGGTAAAATTATCTATTATTAGGAATGGGGAAACATCCTCCCCACAACTGAAGACATGATTTGTTTCTTTTTTCTAATTAAATCAGCACCAAGATTTTTTTTATAAACTAACATGAACTGAACAGTGTTGCTTCTAACCACAATTAACTGATGACTAAGGCCTCTCTGTTGCATTTCATACTTTATTTGCGGCAATCCATTTTCATCCCATTTTCAGGATCAAAACTCTGATGATTCCCAAATGTTTTACTCTTCCTGAAAGGCATCCCTTTTGTTGGTGGATATAACAATTTCCTTCAACTTTGTCCACTTCAGTATTGTAAATCCTCCACTTCAATTTTATCCTCCCTAACTTGACCTGGGTACTTGAGAGACCGCCTGCTACCAATTACCTCCAATAGACCAATTAGATCCCACAGATTAGGCCTCCTCCAATTCCATCCGCCGGCCAATGCCGACTGGCGACTACCCGGAGGAGAGCCTTCTCTGTGGCTGCTCTGACCCTCTGGAACGAGCTCCCCATGGAGATTCGAACCCTCACCACCCTCCAGGCCTTCCGCAAAGCCCTTAAAACCTGGCTGTTCCGACAGGCCTGGGGCTAAAGAGCTGTTGCCCCCCGCCTCGAATGGTATGACTGTTGTGTGTTTTTAAATTATGTATTGTTATGTTTCGTCTTTTTATTTCCTGTCTGTATTCCCCTTCCCTGATTTGAATTGTGAGCTGCCCTGAGTCCCCTTTGGGGAAAAGGGCGGCATATAAATGTAATAAAATAAAATAAAATCAATCAAATCAAAACTTAATTTGTCACAATGAGTGGCAAAATGTCCGTCAATTCTGGCAAATGGAGAATTGGCATCTCTGGTGTCAGATGGGGCTACATTGCCAAACAGACCTGGTGTGTAATCTGAAAGTTCTCCTGGATTCACAACTCTTATTTAAGGAGCAGGGAGCAATCAGGGCCAGGAGGACCTCTGTATAACTGTGGGTTTTGCATCAATTATGCCCGTTCCTGGATCAACAATCTCTTCTAACAGGCACCTAACCTTTTCATTTGGACTATTGTAATACCCTGTACATGGGCTGCCCTTGAAAATTATGTGAAGCTTCGATGGGTTCAAAATATGGCTGCTCACATGCTTTTATGAAAATGTAGATTTGCACTTGTGACACCTCTTTTATGGGAGAAGTGTTGACTGCCAATTTGCTTCCCAGTCCAATTCAAGATGCTGGTTGTTACCTTCAAAGCTCTACATAGCTTGAGGCCATGTTATTTGAAGGACCATCTTTTCCTGGTCACATTTTCCCAACCCACTGGGGCAGAAAGGCAAGGAATGAATTGGGTCCATCCATTGGGATAAAGAAGGGCCTTCTCTATGGTTACTCCTTCCTTGTGAAACATCATCTGAATAGCGATAAGATTGCCCCCCCCCCACTTTGACACGCTTTTGAAAGGTTCTGAAGACCTGGTTCTAACAGCCAGAATGATATCAAGTGGCTTGTCTGATTGTTGTCAAGAGAGAGGTGGGATGTGTTGAGATTTTACTTTTGTAAGCTGCTCAGAGAAACTGAAAGTGAGTTAGGAAGCCATATAAGAGTGTGTGTGTCTGTGTGTGTGTGTGTGTGTGTGTGTGACTTTTACTATATTTGAATAAGCATAGTAAATGTAGCAAACAAAATCAAACCTTTGCAACCAAAGGTCTTTGCAACAAAAATAATAAAAAAGAGGAAACACACCTAATTGAGAAATAAAGGAAGAAACATTTTAGAAATCGGATTCGTTTCTTTCATCCCCATGCAAGTACATTTTACACAGCATCTTCTGTTTTGTCCCTACTCAACCCCTGAAGCAACATCTCCAGTAAGAGTTTTCTGCCACTATACCGGAAAACCCTGGAGAGCAGACTTTTCATCTTGTTAATAGTTAACCAATCCTGTCAATAGAGAGAGAGAGAGTGTTCTCATAACATATCTTGTTGTTCTTCAACTGCCTACTTGAGAAGCTAGGTAATTGCTCTCCAATATTGCATGCCTATGTCAACTTGCAAATAAGACCTGCTAAAGAGACTGTTAGTAGTTATGCAAAGAATATTTTATATTGCCTGACTTGTAAGTATAATGTATCACCGGGATGGCAAACCCATGGCACACGTGCCACAGGTAGCACGTGGAGCCATTTCTGAGGGAATGCGAGGCTTTGCCCTGACTTCTCTAGTGCACATGCGCATGATTGCCAGCTGATTTTCAGCCTTGATTTTTGGCTGTTTTTTGCCCCCAAGCTTGCCACATCAAGCTTAGTTTTGACCTCGGGGGGGCCAGGGTGGGCATGATCAGCTCAATGTCAGTCATGTTGGGGACTCCTGCCAGCGAAAATGGGCTCCCGAGCTCCATGTTTGGCTGCAACGGCCTCCTGCGACCCTCTGCCAGAAAGAATGGAGGTCCGGAGGGCTGCCATGGCCCTCGTGAGCTCCGTTTTCACCTGTGATGGCCTCCTGCAACCCTCTGCAAGTGAAAACAGAGCTAGGGACAGCTGCAGGCATCCCTCCCAAGCTCCTTTTTCACTAGCATAGGCACTGTAGGTCGGTCCTTCACTGCTTCCAGGGCAGCCCCATGGGCCAGATCTAAGCATCCCGTGGGCTTTGAGTTTGACACCCCTGCTCTAAGAGAACTACAGATAGAATGGATCCTTCTGTGATGTGAAGTTCTGCCTATCAATTACATTTGCTATACCAATTAGGTAAGCAGCCCTTATCTTAAGTGGACTGAAGGTATTGCCTCCACTCTTTTTTCCCAGGGCATCTCTTATACAAGGAGGAGCCGAGGTGGTGCAGTGGTTAGGGTGCAGTACTGCAGGCCACTTCAGCTAACTGTTATCTGCAGTTCAGCGGTTCTAATCTCACCGGCTCAAGGTTGACTCAGCCTTCCATCCTTCCGAGGTGGGTGAAATGAGGACCCAGACTGTGGGGGCGATATGCTGACTCTGTAAACCGCTTAGAGAGGGCTGAAAGCCCTATGAAGCGGTATATAAGTCTAACTGCTATTGCTATTGCTATTATAATATCTATTTACTAGAGTAGTTACTGCCGAGCATATCTTGCAACATTATTACCTACTGTCTCGGATATTTGCACATATACCCAATGCATTTATACTAAATTTCCACAGTTTGGACCTTACAAGTCATAAAGGTGCTCTGAGAGCAAACCTTGACAATGTATTTTGCAAAGATCTTCCAGAAGAACATTCCTTCGCTGAGAGTTGACGCTTAGTATGCGTCCTTCTGAAGGTAAGAGATTGCAGATTTAATCGCAAATATTGACAGTTACATTTAGATTCAGTATCTCCAAAAATGAAAATTAATAGTGTTGCTTAAGATGTAATGGTTGTGATAAAAATAGGTCACAAATTCAGGATTTATTCACTGCTGGAAATTATTTGTTGTATGATTGGCATACATAATATAACCTGACCATAGGTTTGGACAAAGAAGGGGATTTTACTACTTAATGAAACATTACAGCTCATGTAACATTGATATGTACCACAGTACTTAACAGCAAATGACTAAGCTGATTATTTAAAAAAATAAATAAGAAGCTACGTTTGGGAAACTGCCTATTCTCTGGCAGTTGAAATATAATTATTATTATTTGGTACTCTAACCTTTCCAGATAGTAAGTAGGGATAAATACTGAAAATTAAAAACATAGATCATAGCCAGACAGGTGACAAGATGCCATTATTCCTTTTCTTTTTCTTGTTTAAAACACACATTTATCTCAGAAAGAATAATTCATCACTGGAAACACTTTCTTATAATTACGTTTGTATAGACTTCTAGAAGATGGTCTGGGCAAGGTGTTTTTTTTTAAAGGCACAGTTCCTTAACTTTTTATTAGGCAGAATTTAATGAATATGCATACAAAAAAGCTCCCCATAATCACATAGCCAGATTGAGGAGCTGCACAAATAAGAAGAAACTTTGAATTTTAATTTCACAGATAATATCTGCAATTTGTAGTAATAATTCTTGTAATTGTGATGTCTGAAATTATATTGCTATGGTGGCAGGAACTGCCATTATCACTACACTGGTATCTCTGGAACTGGAAACCTTCATAACATTACGGATTGGCATTTTATCCCTGGAGAAAATCAGATAGACTCTTATACTGTAGATGAATTTCAGTATATATTCTTTCTCTGTTCTATATAGGCTATTAGATCATTATATTTTCCTCACTAGTTTTATGAAATTCCCCGGGGAAAGGGAAAATTCAGAATACCTAAAAATTATGAGAGAATATGGGCTATATATCAGTAGTGGGTTCTGGATCCCATTGCAACCGATACAGTGCAATGGAGTCAGGAGTCCAACACATGAACCTGCGCAGTGCGCGCATGTGTGCTTATCACCCACAACGCTCCGTGATGCCTCCGCGATGCTCCAGTTGCTAGGTGGAGCATTGCGCAGGCGCCATATGCTTTGTGCACATGTGAGGAAGCACCAAAAACTTCAAATACCAGTAAGGAGCACAGGCAGGTGGGTAGGCCCTCCAGAACACCATACTGGAACGGTGCTCCCGGCAGGTACCTGTACGCCCATACTGGGGCATACTGGTCGTAACCCACCACTTCTATATATTTAGAGTTAACTAAATATGAACCTACTCATGATAATAGATCAGCAATAGAAGCCGTAGATGCTTCTGCCTTTAAAATCAAATGGGATGAGTAAAATTTTGAATTTAGCTGCAGGCATCCACAGGAAAGCAAGGACAATGGACTATATCTATCTATCTATCTCTATCTCTATCTCTATCTCTATCTCTATCTCTATCTCTATCTCTATCTCTATCTCTATCTCTATCTCTATCTCTATCTCTATCTCTATCTATCTATCTATCTATCTATCTATCTATCTATCTATCTATCTATCTATCTATCTATCTATCTATCTATAATTTTCTCAAGATTCCAGCTCTATTAGATAGATGATAGATAGATAGATAGATAGATAGATAGATAGATAGATAGATAGATAGATAGATAGATAGATAGATAGATACCGTGTTTCCCCGAAAATAAGACAGGGTCTTATATTCTTTTGACCCCCGAAATAAGCACTTGGCCTTATTTTCAGGGAGGTCTTATTATTTTTGACGTGCAGGAGGCGGCGAGCATGGTCACCTCATGGCTGCTGCTATGTTGCAATAATTTTGGGGAGGGCTTATTTTTGGGGGAGGGCTTATTTTAGTACATGTGCTCAAAAACCTGATTGGGCTTATTATTTGGGGAGGGCTTATTTTTGGGGAAACAGGGTAGATAGATAGATAGATAGATAGATAGATAGATAGATAGATAGATAGATAGATGGATGGATGGATGGATGGATGGATGGATGGATGGATGGATGGATGGTCGGATGGACAAACAGACAGACAAAAGGATATGTGGATATATGTGGTAGTCTGCTTGATACAAGGAGGTGAGGGACAGAGGAAATGGGGTTGACTTATCAATGAGATTAAATGTGTCCCAAAACACATAACATCTTCCTTGGGGGCATACTCCCTGCAATTCAATCACAGTAGTGACACAACACACCATTCTGAAAAGTATTCCTAAATTATTCACCCACCGCATGCAGGTGTAAGACAAGAGCCGAGGTGGCGCAGTGGTTAAATGCAGCACTGCAGGCTACTTCAGCTGACTGCAGTTCTGCAGTTCGGCTGTTCACATCTCACCGGCTCAGGGTTGACTCAGCCTTCCATCCTTCCAAGGTGGGTAAAATGAGGATCCGGATTGTTGTTGGGGGCAATATGCTGACTCTGTAAACAGCTTAGAGAGGGCTGAAAGCCCTATGAAGTGGTATATAAGTCTAACTGCTATTGCTACTGCTAAGATGGTAATATGTGCTACATATTGGGAGATGTTTCTAGTAACTTGGGAATCTTGGATGCCTTTTGTTCTAAAAAAAAAATATATCCCCCCCCCCCCGAATTTCAGAGAGAATCTTAAAAAAAATTTCACCTGGATGGAAAGGAAATGTTTTGAAAAACCCAAATCCTCTTTCTGCTCAAAATAAAATCTGGCAGCAGAAGAATTACCTGGCTTCACTAGCTGGCAAATGTTTTATAAAGCCTGAGCAAAGCTGTTGTCAGTCAGGGATAATGGGGGCTTTTGGCACCTCCCCAGTTTCATCAACTTAGCTCTTTGCAGAGTAATAGAGTAAACTCTTCCACTATATTACATTGCCTAGGGTCAGTTTTAAGAGATACAGGTTGAAATTGGGGTGAGGGCAAAGGTGAACCCCTGTAGATGACCTGGAGGTATCTCTGGATTCTGTATGATTGAAAAAGCACAAGAGTCTAGGAAGAGTTGTGTTGAAGGAGGCAAAAGGTGTTCTGATCTGACAGTGGCTTCCCATCTGGGATTCTGGAAAGCAGCTGTTGATTTTCAAACTGTTTATTTTCTCCCCAGTCAAGGTGAGCTGGACAGGAGTTATTGTAAAGCAATAAGAGTCTCATTAGGGAAAACTGACTCCTCCCTTAATTACTCTGAAGCCCTTAGGCTACTTTATAATTACAGAGCTGCAATTCTCCCATGTAGCTTGTAAATTCATTCCTAAAAGGCCTTTTTTTTATCAATATGCTCAGATCAAGATGGATCATTAAGGCGGCGTGTATCTCAGCATTTCCTTCTGTATAATCCCTAAAGGAAACTGTCTGGATTTTTTTTTTCCTCAACACATTAATATGTTAAATTGTACAATTCAGAAGATGAAGAGAGGGAGGAAAAAATATTCTCAACAAATGGCTCTGGTGATGGTATTAAAGTACTTACTCCCTTCCCATCAGAAGTAATAAGCACCAAAGGATGGGAAAGACAGCAGATCAGATGCAGAGAGGAGAGCATCAATTGAATCTCTTTAACAGCTGAGGGAATCCTTGTCAAGGAGGTGCAAGCACAGCCATTAGCATGTCTCAGAGCAACGCACCAACAAGAGCATATAATGGGGAAGCAGTAAAGAAGGAAAAATATACTGCATTTGGAGGGAAGTTGCTCAAAACACAGAATGGCCAAATCCATTCTTTTCCGATCAGGCTATTTTCGGTTTCTAACCCTGCTCATCTTTCAGAAAGCCTTCAAGACCTGGCTGTTTTTTTCAGGCCATGAGGGTTGTTGATGTGATGTCTTTGGCAGCCCCAGCTGTTTTCTTTTCTTTTCTTTTGATAGTATTTTTGATATTGAATTTATGTTGTGCTCTTTTAAAATTTCTGTTAGGAGCCGAAAGTCATGTTAGTGAGATATAAATCGGTGGACATAAATCAATGGGGATAAATGTACTTCCTTATTAATGCAAAACTTTTAAATATATGCATTGGAATCCCACCATACTATAACCTTCCAAATCCTCAGGATGTCATCTGTTTGGAATTGTAGTCAATTTCTTTCCCAGTGTCATGAACTAGGAAGATTTCTGGAACATGGAAAATGCAAAAGGAAGCAGACGGTTAGAAGTAAGGGTAAAGCTTCCCCTCGCACATATGTGCTAGCCGTTCCCGACTCTAGGGGGCAGTGCTCATCTCCATTTCAAAGACAAAGAGGCAGCACTGTCTGATGGGAGCTCACTCCATTACACGGCGCTAGTGATTCGAACGGCCAAACTACCAACCTTTCTGATCGACAAGCTCAGCATCTTAGCCACTGAGTCACTACGTCCCTTTAGAATGGTTAGAAGGAGAAGACAATTTGTCATTTTACTTTACCTCCAGATCACTTTACAAATTTCAGAATAGGAAGATTGGAAATCAAATCACTGGCTACCGATTAGTCTCCGGATACGCTTCAAAGTGCTAGTCGTAATTTATAAAGCCCTTCATGGTATTGGATCTGGGTACTTGAGAGACCGCCTGCTGCCAATTACCTCCCAAAGACCCATTAGATCACACAGGGTTGGCCTCCTCCGGGTTCCGTCTACTAGCCAATGCCACCTGGCTACTACCCGGGGGAGGGCCTTCTCTGTGGCAGCTCCGGCCCTTTGGAACGAATTCCCCACGGAGATTCGGACCCTCACCTCTCTCCAGGCCTTCTGAAAAGCCGTCAAAACCTGGCTTTGCCGGCAGGCCTAGGGTTGATGAGTTCCCTCCCCTCTCGACTTGTGTGGTTGCGTGATTCTTGCTGATTTTAATTATCTGTATTCTGTTTTATGTTCCCCCTTTTCCCTTTTTGAATTGTTCGCCGCCCTGAGTCCCCCTTCGGGGGAAAAGGGCGGCATACAAATGAAATAAAAATTCCTGGAGAAGGAATTTTTTATAATAAAATTCAATTCAATTCAATTCAAATTGTGTTAGCTTGTATTGTTTTCCAGGCCTACCCTTTGTTTTCAAACAGCTCAAAGCATACCTGTCTTAGCAAAGTTGGAAAGAGAATGACATTCCCTCTAAACTCTCTTATTTAATTTTTGTTATAACAATCAAGATTCGCGATAGATCTTTGCAGGAATTTGTCAGCTTCTGCTTTGCTGCTGCTTCAGCTGCCATGAAACGGGAAGGGGGGGGCGTGTATGTGGGAGGGTTTTAATTAATGTGCTGGAGGACTGCTGGAGGAATGTTCTAGGATGTACCAGTCGTTGGGATTGCGCATGCCTACGTGTTTCCCGCCTGCATCAACGGCCTTCACATTCCATCTTGGCCTGTCTTTTTGAAGTTATCTCACACCTGACATTTGAAGGACTTATGATTGGACTGGAGCTTTGATCCTAAGGGGGGGGAACGGGCTTTGCTATATATCAATTGCTTTCGCGCCATATTATTCAGATTTTGCTTCACTGCTGCTCGCTTACCATTTGTAATTAGTAAAAGTACTTTGGATTTCCAACCCATGGAGTCTCTTGGTTTTCTTTCCTAATTATGGAATGGAGTGGGGCGTGACAAGAAGCAAAATCTGAAAATATCCCTTTCCAGGAGATTTTACGTCTACCGAGAAGGGAAATAATGTCTTCTCCGACCAGAGAGGAGGAAGGCGCCGTTGGAGGGACGGATTCCAGTGAACTGGGACCTCCCGACCTTTCTTTACACCAGCCCAGCCCCTCTGACCGACCTTTGCACGAAGATTTATTTCAACTGCAAATTTCCAGTCAGCCTGAACCTTCCCCCCTACCCCGTTGGTCAACTTCAGTGGGGCAAAGAGAAATAGAGACAAGCTGGAATGCTGGACTCACCCAAAGACCACCTCAACAAACTTCGCTGGAGCCAGGGGCCGTGAGAAAACCTCAGGCGGGTGAGTTCCATGAATATTGGAGCCAAAGAGGCGATGAAGCAGAATGGGGAAATTATCAGCACCAGGGCCCCGTGAGAAGACCCCAGCGGAGTGAGTTACCTGATTATTGGAGTCAAACATTTTTGGAGGACAGGAGGGGGGAGGAGGAAAGAGACTGGAGAAATTGGCAACGTTACCCACGCCAGGATTCTCCCCCACCCCCCCCCCTCGGCCTGTATCACCCCCTGCGGCTAGAGGTTTCGCTGATCTAAGAGCACCTCCACCCCAGGCTCCCCCCCGAAGACATCGTATGGCTAAAATCCCTCCTTTGCCTGTGCGTTTTAATGGGGCTTCTGCTAGCCTCGCCTCCTTTCTTATGCAGGTTTTTAACTACATGGAGATTTATGGCCGGGACTTTGAATCTGACATTTTAAGGGTCAGAATGGTCCTTTTGTCTTTGGATGGTGAGGTGGCAGCGTGGTCGACTGCTTTGCATATGTCTGGTTCTCCCCTCTTGGGGAATTTTAACCGTTTTATGGCAGCTTTCCGTCGACGTTTTGATGACCCGTTGACTGAGAAGCGAAACAAATTGAAGTTTTTAACTTTTGACCAAGACGACAGGCCTGTCGCCGAATACATCCAGGAATTTCAATGTCTGTCTCAGTACATGAGAGGCTGGGGGGAGGATGCGATGCTGGACAGATTTGCTGAAGGCTTAAACCCTGAAATTTATCAACAATGTGTTAATCGTAACCTGCCGAGACGCTTAATCACTTGGTTTGAGCATGCTGCTGACGCTGAGCTTGACTTAATTCGTCTGCGCTATGCCACTGAAGAAAAAAGTAAGCGGAAAGAAAGGGCTGCCAAGGCCCTCCCCCCTCCTGCTACTCAAGCGCTTTCCAAACGCCGAGGCGACGCGAGAGAGCCCCCTTCTGGCTCCTCCAGACCTTTAACATGTTTTCGCTGTGGCAAGCTTGGCCATACCGCCCCCCTCTGTCAGGCGAAATCACCCCTCTCCGCCCAACCCCCTCCCAGACGTGAGGAGAAGCCTGCAAGAGGCCCTGAAAAGAAAAAGAGGGAAACAGCTTTCGCTGGAGAAACCAACCCCCCTCCTCTTGCCCAACCATTGAAGGATGACACGGATGCTAACTACTCTTCTTCTGATGACTCAGATGACGACGCTTCACCTCGCTGGGTGAGTTCAAACAAGGGGCCCCTTCTACTCCCTATTGAATTAAAAGTTCCTCCTGAGGGAACACCTGCCACCCTCCTAGCATTACTGGATTCCGGCTGTTCCCGGTCCATGATCAATCCAGCCATGGTTGAGAAATTAGGCCTCAAATTGCGCACTTTGAAAACCCCTATTGTTTTTTGCCAGATAGACGGATCGATTGCAGGGGGGGGGGGCGCCCATTTTTTTACTGAGCCTTTGGAAATGACAATGGGTACCCACACTGAATTAATCTCTTTTGTGGTCGCACCTGGCATGGACAGACCACTTATTTTAGGCATCCCATGGCTCCGGAAATGGAACCCTCACATAAATTGGCGGACAGGCCGCTTGCCGAGAGCCAAGGGCACACCGTCATCTGGGTGGTTACTGATTTGTTCTCCAAGCAAGTTCACTTCGTGCCTTGCCACAAGATTCCTTCCGCCAAGGCGTTGGCTAAATTATTCCTTTCTCACATATACCGCTTGCATGGGGTCCCCGACCGTATTATCTCCGATCGTGGAGTCCAATTCACATCTAAATTTTGGAAAGAGTTCCTCACGCGCATTGGCTCCGCCCAGGGCCTTAGCTCCACCTACCATCCTCAGACTAATGGCGGCTGTGAACGTACTAATTCCGTTCTTGAACAATATTTACGTTGTTTCATCAATTATCAACAGGACGATTGGGTGGACTTGTTGCCGCATGCTGAAGTGGCTTATAACAATTTGGTTCACTCCAGCACGGGTTTCACCCCTTTCCGGGTCGTTTACGGCCAGGATTTTGTTCCTATCCCCGAACTGCCTACGGCCCAGCCTCAGGTTCCTTCCGTTGCAGACTGGAGTGAACGTCTCAGTCGCCTTTGGCCCCTCACTCTTTCCACCTTGGACGCTGCCCATAAGGCTCATAAGAAGCAGGCTGATAAGAAACGCTCTCAGCCTTATGAGTACCACGTTGGAGATTTAGTGTATTTGTCCACAAAATTCTTGCATACTACACAAAAGTCAAAGAAATTGGGTCCCAAGTATGTTGGCCCTTTCCCAATTGTGAAAGTTATCAATCCTGTTTCTGTTCGTTTGCAATTGCCCAAACATCTCAACCGGGTCCATCCGGTGTTCCATATCAACCTCATCAAACCAGTTCGAGTCTCCGACCTACGGCCCGCAGATGACCCTCCACCTGCTCCGTTACTTATTGATGGCGACCGTCATTTTGAAGTCCGGGACATTCTGGATTCCCGTCGCTACCGTAATCGCATCCAATACCTTGTGGCTTGGAAACATTTTCCCCCCTCCCACACGGAATGGGTTGATAAGTCCCACGTTCGTGCCCCCCGCTTACTGCGGAAATTTTATGCTTCTTATCCCGACAAGCCTTGACTTTTCTCCTTTCCCTCTCTTGTTTGTTTGTTATTTGTCTGTCTTGTTTGTTTGGTTTTTTTTTCCAGGCCTGACAGCCTTTTTTCCGGGGGACGGCCGGATGTCAGCTTCTGCTTTGCTGCTGCTTCAGCTGCCATGAAACGGGAAGGGGGGGGCGTGTATGTGGGAGGGTTTTAATTAATGTGCTGGAGGACTGCTGGAGGAATGTTCTAGGATGTACCAGTCGTTGGGATTGCGCATGCCTACGTGTTTCCCGCCTGCATCAACGGCCTTCACATTCCATCTTGGCCTGTCTTTTTGAAGTTATCTCACACCTGACATTTGAAGGACTTATGATTGGACTGGAGCTTTGATCCTAAGGGGGGGGAACGGGCTTTGCTATATATCAATTGCTTTCGCGCCATATTATTCAGATTTTGCTTCACTGCTGCTCGCTTACCATTTGTAATTAGTAAAAGTACTTTGGATTTCCAACCCATGGAGTCTCTTGGTTTTCTTTCCTAATTATGGAATGGAGTGGGGCGTGACAGAATTCCTCTTAGGAAGGAATAAGCACACCAAGCCTGGTTGTCTCATCCTGTTTCCTTTTCTTTCTTTTTTTAAGTAATTTTCCAATAGCGCACTCTTTTAAAGCATTTTTCTGATACCACACTTTGTCTAACGGTCTACTCGGTTCCCAATGTGGGGAAATGTTTAGATGAAAAAAGATTGTATATGGATTTTAGGATATAGCAATCCAGCCAAATCCAAGCCCTTTTAAGCTTGATTGATTTCAGTAATATACCAGGTGCTTAAATCTTTGCCATGATCAATGAGATTTACAACAGCTTTTTGGCTATATTGTGCCTTTGTCTCTCTTACTGAAGGATCTGCATGACATTTACATGTTGCATGTATGAAAAATGGCTGGTTTCATTTGGATTGATGTCACCTCCTCCCATGGCACAGCAGGGTAAACTGAAAAGTATGAGGATGGCCGAACTTGAGAAACTGAGGGAGATTATATTTGGATTGGAATAGTTAGTGAAATGTACATAATATGTTCTCTTTTATTGTACAATAAATTTCATTGACTGATTTATTGTGATTGCCTGCTCTTGGAGTCCTGGTAGCTAACGTCTCTTAAATAAATAATAATAATGATGTTCTTTGCTATCATTACACCATTTATATAATGATGACATCCACCATTGATATAAATGTCGTAACTATAATGTAAATTCATATAGGTTCTGTCACGGCGGCCTCCCTCAGTAACCAAGAAAGAAACCACTCAACTCCATTTTGCAGAATTAAGAGTACTTTTACTGGTCATGAGTAGATTAGCAGCTAGGCAAAGCAAGATCTGAGGCAAAAGTGCGCGTAATCATAGATATCAATATGTGACCCAACCCCCTCCCCTTGGCAACCCCAACCCATAGTCCAATCCAAACACCCCACAGGTGTCATGTGGGAGACATCTTCAAAAAGCATCATCAGGTTGGTATACAGGACAGTTGGCCTTGGCGGCAAATCCTCTCTCTGCAGCATGCGCAGTAGATGGTGAGAACAACTCCTTTTTACAGTCACTCCTGCACTGAATACTCCCCCACCCAAATACCATGCCCCCCCTCCCCATTTCAACGGCAGCTGAAAGCAAGCAGCAAACAGAATAGTCCCGATAAGGTTCCTTATCGGGACTATTTCAGAAGCAACAAATGTCTATATTGCTGAAATGATTTTTTTTTTCTATAACCAAAGTCCAATAAACAAAGATACATGAAATACTCCTTACTGCATGGGTGTCAAGCTCACCGCGTCACATTGCCGTCATGTGATGTTTAATGACATTTTTTCCATTCACGGAGCTGGGGTGGGCATGGCCTCCATGTGACACATCTGACCCTTGGGTCACCTGTTTGACACCCCTGCCTTACTATATTTCCAAATATTGTTTGCCCCAAGAATGCAGCCATTGTTTCTTTCTTCTCAACGACATCCACCTGTTATTACAATTTTTTCAAAGTCTGTGGATTTCTTTTCATAACGTTCTGGTAGAGCCACATGTATGCAACAATTATATTTGCAACACATCTACAGCTCTGGGGCAGAAACCTGGGTGGCTTAGCATTGGAAAGGCACATGAGTGATACTCTCTATATATATTTGGTCAAGCAGACAATTTATCTTTAAATTCAATATATTCAGGATATTTTGCTTGCTCCAAGCAGAATCACAACTTGATTTCTCAGCATATAGCAAGACATTTATTATTGTTTGCCACTAAAGCCCTGTGGCCAAAACGAAATCAAAATAATTTTTACAGTAGCTTCTGCTTGAAAATAAGCGATCCATCCCTTCTTTATAAAATATAAATGGATTTAAAATGGACGTCCTTGAATGAGGCTCTTTTTTAGCCCTCCACTTAGGAAATGTTTTTTCTGTATCAACATAAGCTACATTCTCTATTAATGTAATTCTGTTCCATGCTTTTGTTCCAATAGAGAAGGAGAGAGACAGTGAAAGAAAGAAGAAAAGATAAAGGTCACTGCACTACTTTATTCTTTTCTTTTTCTTTTAACTTTATTTTTGCAGGCTGAAGACACAAATAATTCATAGATTATTTCGCTTGCTGAAATGGAAATCGGAATCCTGCCCTTTAGAACTAGACAAGTCAAAAAGTCTGTGCTAGCCATACATTCCTGCTTACTAACACCTATATTTATATACATATTTATTCCCTGGGAGATTTCCAAAACAAAGAGATAAATGTCATAAATTTAATCACTTAGAACATGCAAATTTATCAAGAGAGTAAACCCAGAACAATAAAATGTAGGATATATTCCAGGGGATAGAATATTGAAACTGAAGAATTTTAACTGGCCTTAGGAAATAAAATAGTATTAATATGACAATGAAGGAGAATTGCTTTGGAAGTCATTCAACAAGTGAGATGTTACTGCTGAGGATCTGTTTCAGGTCATATGGCAAGGACATCTGGATGAAGGCCTCTGCACAAGGCAGCAAGATTAAGTTAAGTGTATGTGGCTGAAAGCAATTTCTCAGATATCTTTCTTCCACACTACTAAAGGTAAACCCATTAGAGCTGTGCAACGATCTGGATGAGAAGGGCAAAATATGATTTGGAGGGCACATGAATGAAGACAGAGCACCTGTCCGGAACATAGTAAACCAAACACAGCCTTTCCACAAAGGCTCATGAACTGGAAAGGGGCATCTGCTTCAAGGTGTTTTCCACAGGTATCATGTACCTGCCTAATTCATATTTTGCCTTTAAATCCACCCGTAAAACCCTTGGATTTTGTCTGGGATGGACCGGGAGCAAATGTAGATGTAAAAATATACTGCAATGAGATACGATCAGGCAAACCACAATTGATAAATTTCTCAGTATATAAATAGCACAGTGTATTGTGCAAGGGCTCCTCATATAAAATTGCCCTTCCCAGAAACTATCTGACCGAAATGTTGGACAGCTTTAGATATATTGCTGAGCCAGAAATTTCATTTGTCATTGTTTATTTTATTTTATTTTGTCAAGCATGAATTAGATAACAAATATAAGTATAGACATGATTATGAATGCATGAAATGAATATGAATACAAGGGAGTATTAGGACAGGGATGGTAGGCACACTGGTGCACTTATGCACGCCCCTTAAAGACCGCTTAGGAATGGGGTGAGATTGACAGTAGACAGTCTAAGGTTAAAATTTTGGGAGTTTGGGGAAAAACCACAGTATCAGATTCATAGTGCATTGACAACTCTGTTACTGAAGTTGTATTTCATGCAATCAGGTTTGGAGCGGTTTACCATAAGTTTATATCAATTGTGTGCTTGTGTGTTGTTGTGGTTGAAGGTGAAGTATTCATTGACAGGTAGGACATTGTAGCAGATAATTTTATGTACTACGCTTAGGTCGGGTCAAAGCAAAGTTCTAAATTGTCTAAGCCCAAAATTTCAAGTCTGGTGGCATAAGGTGTTCTGTTGCGAGTAGAGGAGTGGAGGACTCTTCTTGTGAAATATCTCTGGACTCGTTCTATTGTTTTTATGTCTGATATGCAATGCAGGTTCCAGACACATGAGTTGTATTCAAGAATTGGTCTAGCAAAAGTTTTGTATGCCCTAATTTGCAGTTCAATATTACCGGAGAAGAAGCTACGCAACATTAGGTTAACAACTCTTAATGTCTTTTTGGCTATGCTGTTACAGTGAGCTCTGACACTTAGATCATTTGAGATGAGTATTCCAAGGTCCATGACAGTTTGGGGGTCATCTACAAGGTCATATCCGCCCAGCTTGTATTTTGTGTTCTGATTTTTTTTTCTGTCAATGTGCTTGTTTGAACCATCATTATTCAATTTGATGAAAACA
The DNA here is from genome assembly GCF_051295495.1 of Thamnophis sirtalis. NCBI lineage: Eukaryota > Metazoa > Chordata > Lepidosauria > Squamata > Natricidae > Thamnophis > Thamnophis sirtalis. Next base: position 134,569,843 of record NW_028261385.1, on the reverse strand, counting down.
AGATTCTCCCCCTCCCCACTGTTTTAAAAAAGAAATGTTTTATGGGATTCTGCACTGCAAGGTTCTGGCACTTAATTTAGTTAAGAGGTGGACAGAGGCACATTTCAATGTCCCACTGTGCTCTGTACGATCATCTCTCCTGCAATCGTCAATCTTCCTGGCTTCCTATCCCTTCATTAAATCCCCAGACGAGGTTTACAAGGGATTTTCTGGAATTGGAAAGTTGAGAGCAGTCAGGGTGGCTGCAAAGAGGTGGAGAAATATGTAATAGAAAACAAAAGCATTATCCTCCCTCAAGTGCTTCGACAACTCTTTAAAAGGATGCAAATGACCAGCTGTCAGCAAGGAGTATAAATCCTTCCATTCCCCAGTATCCTGTCAGAGCTGAAGGAACTTCTAGAATGAAAAGTGCAATGTCTTCGAAGAAAAACAGGAAAGTCCAGTTGCCTCCTGAAAAAAGCACCTTTGGGATTATCCTCCCTCGTTTTGCTTTCTCGCTCTCTCTCTGTGTGTATGTATGTATGCACAGGTTTAACTGTCTCATTTTGAGACAAACAAAAGAATAGCAGTCTCTTTTTCATGAAAAGAAAGCTTAGAAGGCAGATTTTGGTGCAGAATGCAGCATTGTTTTTCCAACAATGAATGGAAATCTATTTTATGTCTTCTTTGCAATAAATGTAAAATAAACAGAGAGTCTGACTCTGGAGCCCTCAGTTCACATTGCTTCTAAATAAGCAGGCATAGAAAAGAGCTGCATATAGAGTAAATTATTTAACCTAGAACCCCAATTTTAAAACTAGCAGCTGTTCTGTGGGTTTATCTGTATATGAGTGTGTCTGTTTCTATTCTGTATCTATTTTGTCTCGTTTAATAATGGGAAGCTAAAAGTCTCTTGCTGATATGATTTTACAACAGAGACTTTTGTTAATGATTGCTATCACTCTGAGATAATTCCACAACACCTCTACACATTTTAATCATTCCTGTAAGCAATGATGTGAATAAATTATTCCTGGTAAGCAAGAGGTGACCCAGCTACTGGTCAAACACACAGGATCTGGAACAATGGATGCTATCCAAAGAGGAAATTAAATTTTAGGTGTGTCTCCTGAGCAATCTCTCTACATGTTTTTCCATTTTCTCTCTGTCTCGTTGTTTATTAATGCTTTTGAACCAAACTTTCTATCTAACAGAACAATTACCATCATGATTATTGGATGACTGTTTTATCTGTAGAGGAAGAAACCTCACACCTCAATATTAAATTTGACCTAAAAGTTCTCATTACTAGATAACAGTACATTAATATTCATCCGGCGTTATTATGTTTTCATGTTTGAAGTCCCTCTTCATATCTTTCTGGAAGAATCTGCAACTGTTTAGGGACAGGCTTTTTCCAGTCAATTTCAGTGAGTTCATTCTTGAGTCTCCTGTTGTTTTTTTCTCCTGTTTTTTGCTTCAGTACAGAAGTTAGACTTTAAAACGCCTGCTGAAATTTAATATTTAAATTTGGCCCTGTGAATGTTTCTGCAAAGTATATATTTGAGAATGTATTTTCTTTAAAGTACATAATTTAAATGTACTCTATCACTTTTTTTAAAGCTGAGAAGTCTTTAAAAAATATGGAGATTGCCAGATAAGTAATATAATCATTAAAGTAAAGATTCCCCCTGACATATGTTCTAATTGTTCCCGACTCTAGGGGGTGGTGCTTATCTCTGTTTCAAAGATGAAGAGCCAGTGCTGCCTGAAGACGTCTCCATGGTCATATGGCCGGCATGACTAAAGGAACATGGAACGCTGTTACCTTCCCACCAAAGATAGTTCCTATTTTTCTACTTGCATTTTTACATGCTTTCGAACTGCTAAGTTGGCAGAAGCTGGGACAAGTAACAGGAGCTCATCTGTTATGCAGCACTAAAGATTCAAACCACCGAACTGCTGACCTTTCTGATCGACAAGATCAGCATCTTATATAATATAATATATAATATAATCATTAGCATTCCGTAAAAAACTCTCCACATTGCTTCTTGTCCATATCCTCAATATTCTTCAGAAGCTGTCCAACTATTTTTGACTCAGGTGTTAGAAAGGTATTCATGTTTCTTTCTCATTGTAATAGCATTTGTAGCCAAATGAACTCTAAAGTTTAAAAAAATGGTATATTGATAAAAACACCTTCGTGAGGTTTTGTGTTAAGGGATGGCATAGTGACAAAGAATCATGAATCCACTTCCTAAATTCAGTGGAGCTGAAAATCAACACTAAAATGTTGGGGAGAAATATGAAAGATTTTCACCTTAAAAGGCGGCAATTACTCAACTCAGATAAATCAAAACCACCTTTTATAGGTGCGAGAATGGAAAATGGAAGTATTATCTCTAAACTTTTCTCTGCCTTTCTCAAGAGGAAGCTATGGAGACAGCCAGTAATAATCTGATCATAAGGCCTACTTTAATCTAAGAGCAGACTTGTGAGACACCAAACATAATAAACCTCTTCAACGCTATCCGTTTTACTAAAATAAGTACCAACATAACTTCATTTCTTGTTTCCGTTTTAGCACATAGCAGAACTCCTGAATTAGAATGGTGCTTGAAAGTTTGTGAACCCTTTTGAAACTGAAAAAAGGTTTGAATTAAAAAATAATGACCTAAAATGTCATCTGTTCTCTCCATAAGTGCTAAAAGTACCCAACTAAACAAATAAGTCACAAACATTTAAGCAAAAACATGTATCAAAGGAACAACTTTTCTTATGGATCTGAATTAAAAACAAGGGAGATTATAACTCAACCCTTTCTCTGCTCTAGCTTTAGGGTTTGGGCTGCATCAAAGCACATTCCTAATCATGATGTTCAGAAAGTTGGTTGCAGAAATATTAATTCACATCAATATTCAAGAAATTAAAAGGTTCAAGTACTCCTATGTAGTACTACCCCACTTCTTCTCAGGCAGATATAAATGTGCCTCTTTGAGTCAGTGTTGATTCCTGGTGATTACCTAGACTGGTCCTTGAATTTTTCTTGTCAAGGCTTTTCAGAAATGGTTTGCCATTACCTCTTTCCCAGAAGAAAGAGAGAGTAACTGGCCCACGTTACTAGGCAGGACTACAACTAACAGTCTCCTGGTTTCTACCTAGGTACCTTACTAGACCTAACTGGATCTAAATCTGGTTTAAATATCCATTTTTAAATTTCAGTTGGGGTAGCGAAGCATGAAGAGCAGTGGTGGGTTTCAAATTTTTTTACAACCTCTTCTGTAGGTGTGGCCTGCTTTGTGGGAGTGGCTTGCCGGCCATGTGACTGGGTGGGTGTGGCCAACTTGTAAAATATGGTGAAACTCACTTAACAACGCTCTTGCTTAGCAACCAAAATGTTGGCTCAGAAACTCTGGTATTTGAAGCACGCAAGTCTTAAAGCTGTCAGGTTGCAAGATCCTTGTACCCCTAACCTTTTAGAAAAAAACCCAGGGGTGTTCAAACTTGACAGCTTTAAGACTTGTGGACTTCAACTCCCAGAATTCCTCATCTCGCTTTCATCTTGATGATGTGCAGACGGGTGGGGGGAGGGAGCTAGAACTGGTTCTAAACAGCACTGTAGATTTGTGGAACCTCTTCTATAGAAGAGGTTAGAACTGGTAGGAACCCACCCCTTATGAAGAGTCCAATTGGAAGTACATACAACAAAAAACATTTTACTTAGTTCCCATGTCCATTTTGCCATCATCCAACCCGATGGTGGGATTCAATTTTTTTTACTACTGGTTCTGTGGGTGTGGCATGGCTTGGTGGGCATGGCAGGGGAAGGATACTGTAAAATCTCCATTCTCACCCCACTCCAGGGGAAAATTACTGAAAAATCCCCATAATCAAGAGCAATGGTATAATATTGGGAAGAAGATCAAGGAGTGTCCCCCAGTGGTGGGATTCAATTTTTTTTACTACCGGTTTTGTGAGCATGGCTTGGTGGGCATGGTTTGGTGGGCATAGCAGGAGAAGGATACTGTAAAATCTCCATTCCCACTCCACTTCAGGGGAAGGTTGCTGTAAAATCCCTATTTCCTCCCAATAAGCTGGGACTTTGGAGGCAGAGAATAGATGGGGGCAGGGCCAGCCAGAAGAGATATTTGCCGGTTCTCCAAACTACTCAAAATTTCTTCTACCGGTTCTCCAGAACTCGTCAGAACTTGCTGAATACCACCTCTGATCCAACCCCAAGCTCCTCTTTTCAATTTCCATATCAGGGAATAATTTTTAAAGAATGAAACTATAAATTCATTCTAAAGAACATTTCCCACATCAGTTTTAAGCTGAGAATTAAATTATTGAAAGAGGGGATAAATGATACAATCCAAAATTATGACCTAGACTAGTTTAAAATGTGGCCCAAATGAATTTCTACCAGTCCTTAACTAGAAAATCCAACATTCTATTTAAAACTTGAACCTCAATCTTTGCTGCTTCAAACATTAGCCCAAACATATGTGCACATTGATCCTGCACATAACACAGCACACCTAATCTTAAAACAAAGCACTTTTTAGATTCAAAAAAACATTTTATTCAATTGCAATCATGATACAGCATTCTTATTCATATCAATCAGCTAAGATTTCCCTAAACAGTTGTCAGCTCTATTTTAAAAAAGAAACATGTGCATTGGGAAAACAATGTTTGTATTTGTAATAGTAATGCAGCACCAGCAACCAGAATACATATTTGGCTGCTCCCACCTGTACCTTATCATCAGTGCAAATTGATTTGATTTCTGAGCATTATGTATATTTAATGAACATTAGCCTGGATTTCTTAAATAATCATATCCTCTGTCAGCTCTAGGAGAAAAAAAAATCCAGCATCGTTACATTTTGCATTGGACTCACCAAAGGGGTTCCAACCCACCTTCTGTCTGAGGTGGCGCAGTGGGTAGAGTGCAGTACTGCAGGCCACTTCAGCTGACTGCTAGTTCAGCAGTTCAACGGTTCAAATCTCACCGGCTCAGGGTTGACTCAGCCTTCCATCCTTCCGAGGTGGGTAAAATGAGGACCCAGACTGTGGGGGCCATATGCTGACTCTGTAAACCGCTTAGAGAGGGCTGAAAGCCCTATGAAGCGGTATATAAGTTTAACTGCTATTGCTATTGCTAATCTACTTTTAGCTTCAGCCCCCCCCCCGAAATTCTCTTGCATTAGAGAACTCATCATCCAGATGCTGCCCAGAGCACAAATTGAAGGGAGTGGTTTGTTTGTTTTAAGCACTGGCAGTCCTGTAAAAGAGACAGATTTGGAGATGGATATATTGTGATTCAAATGCTAGGTGCTAGGTTTGGAAAAAAAAATGTATGTAAACATAGCACCTTAAATGGGATGAGGATGAATATTACTGTGGAAGCAACCAGAAAGGACAGACGTTAAGGAGTGTTCTCTTCATTAAGCAGCAGGAGATGGATCACATCCTTCTGTTTGCCAGAGTCCCCCCTCCCACATTTCCCCCAATATCATCTCATGCATATAAAAGCCGTCTCACTAAAACCATCTATTTATATCAGAGGAAAGTCAAGAAGACACCAAAAATAAATGACAAAAGCAGAAATTGGAAATATTCCGATGGATAGAACACTACGGAATGCATTTTTCCTCCACCATATGGCATCAACATAATGCCACTTTGTTCATTTTTTTTTAAAAAAGAGAGAAACATTAAAAAGTCAACAATGTGTTTTCTCTTGCAGAAGGGGTGCTTAGAAATCATTATTTACATTTTAAAAACCTTTATTGGATTTTATTGATTTAATTTAGAACATGGAACATAGATTATTAATAGAGTTGGAAGGGACTTTAGAGATCTTCTAGTCCAATTCCTTGCTCAAGCAGGAGACTCTATACCAGTGGTAGTCAACCTGGTCCCTACCGCCCACTAGTGGGCGTTCCAGCTTTCTCTGGTGGGCGGTAGGGGTTTGTTGTAACTCTGCTTTATACATTTTATAAAGTGGAGTTACTTCCCTACTTTATAAATCACCATTACTGTGGAACCGGTGGGCAGTTAGAAAATTTTACTACTAACAGAGATACAAAAGTGGGCGGTAGGTATAAAAAGATTGACTACCCCTGCTCTATACCATTTCAAATAAATGGTTGTCTAATCTCTTTTTGAAAGCCTCCAGCCATGGAGCACCCAAGCTCTTCCATTAGTTGATTGCTCTCACCATTGGGAATTTTTTTTTTTTTAGTTCTCGCTTGCTTCTCTCCTTGTTTAGTTTCCATCAATTGTTTCTTGTCTTGCCAAATGTTACTTCGGAAAATTGTTTGACCTCCTGACTTTGTACGGGATCCTCAAATATTGGAACAGTGCTATCATGTCCCTCCTAGACCTTCTTTTCATTAGATTAGAGATACCCAATTCTCAACATACACAATTTTAGGTAATGAGAAGCCTCTAACAATGATACTGTCAGCATTCCAAGTATCATGTAGAATTAAATCAGAGTCCAAGGCAAAACGATCCTTAAAGTTCCAATTTAATAAAGCAGACATCTTAGCACATCTGTGTAAATCCCAATTCTGGAAATGACATCTGAATTCCACCCAGTTAAAAGTTCATGATCTTGTCCCCACACCCACAATCCATCACATGGTCCAATCTTCTTCCTCCACGCTGGCGTCTCCACCCAGCTGCTTCCGGTCAGGTGTCAAAGTACGGAGACAAAGGATGACCTTGGCTTCTAGTAAAGAATGAAAACAATACATTCTACAACCCTACTCCTGTCTATTCCCCCCTCCCATCAACTTTACTAATGAAACAGCATATTGAAATAAGAGAAAGTATGGCAGGCCAAAATTCTAAAAGGAATATAATTGCAGGCCTGACAGATACATCTTGCTACTTTTTCACTGGAGGTGATCATAAGTAGCTAATTGGAAGCCATGATGATATTATGTACATCATCATGCAAATGGTGCCAGTTGTGCAATTAACATTGGACACATCATGGTGGAAATGATGTACAGTATGAAATTTGCATTGTGCATTGAGATCAAACTGCATGTGACATAACTTTTTCTTCAATGCCTACTCTGGAGATGTCAGCTTTCAACTATTATCCCTAATTAACATATTTCAGTTGCTCTTTTATTTCTTTGCCATTCATGTCCATCAGGATAGCATTCAGAAACCCACATTATATGTACAAGAATTTTTAATACTGAACCTTTTTCAAAATGCAATTGCTTATAAAATTGAAACAATCTGTTCTAGTGCCATGAAATATGGTAAATGTGAAATAAGGGTTATCTGCATTAGAAGCTCAAATCTGGTTACAGGTAGACCATGACTGAAAACAGTTCATTTAGCAACCATTTCTTTTCAATATAAAGTTTTTTTTTATTTTTTCATTTTCATAACATATAACCACACGTATACTATTACATAGGCAACATCATATTGTATTATTAAATATTTCCATCAATTCATCATACTATCATCTCCCAAAAAACAAGTATTGGCTCTTCGGCTCTCCATACACCATATTTGTCACTTTCTTCTCCCTCTCTCCTCCCCCTCCCTACCTCCTTTCTTCCCTCTGTCACCCTTCTCTACTTCCCCGTCCTCTCTCCTTCTCCTCTCTCCCCTTTCCACTCCACCTTTTTCTCCTCCTTTCCCCCCCCGAACTCTCTCCTATCCCTCTCTTCTTCTCTTAGCTCTCTCCTCTACTTCACACTCTTCATCTCATTTACTTGATGTATTTCAGCTTGTGAGCGAGCTCCATTTTATGTTGATGGTATTTATAATTCCTTTTCAGTATACATATTTAATTTTAACATATATCTTCCTCCTTTTTTAAGAAAGAACAAAAAGGTATACATATATAGTCATTATACTTTTAAACCCTCCGCCCCTGCCTTGGCTGAGATGTAGACCTGGTTACAATTCCCAGCTATTCTCATCATTAGGTTTATATAATTATACATCCTTACACGCCCCAAATTTGTAATTCTTTATAATCTCAATAATTTCCCATTGTAAGTATATTTCATGTTCCCTCTCCATTTTTCCATAACTTGGCTTAGGTTACCCTTAATTGTCTATAAATGGCAACCCTTACTGTTCAATGTTCTTTACAATTCCCTTAATCTACTATATAGAATAGCAAGCGGTACACATCTCACTATGTTCATCATCTTAAAAGTTCTATATATGTCCATGTTTCATATATTTTAACCCATGCTTAATTCTTATTTCAGAGTTCTGCTCCACAGGGCTGGGTTTAAACCGGTTCGCACCGGTCCCTGCGATCCGGTTGGTCGCCGAACCCGGAAGTAAGTAACTTCCGGGAACGGCGAAGCCCCCCCCCCGTGCCCGCACGCGCCCGCACACCCGCGCCCGCTCCTTACCCGGTTTTTTTGAATTTCGCGCTTTCCACGCATGCGCAGAACGCCTGCGCGATCCTCCAGGAGCAGCTGGAGCATCGCGCAGACGCTAATATGCATGTGCGCGCCGCGTGCGTGCGTGAGGACGCCGCCGGCCTCGTTCCAACCGATCCGGTTGGAACGGGGTGAGAAACCCACCCCTGCTGCTCCACCTTAAATTTATCTACTTCAACTGCTGTGGGAAAGAGCGACGGGAGCCATCTTGGTCTTTTGTTCTTCCTTAACGTCCAGTTTCAAAATTGCAGATAGTTATACCAATCTTATTTTGAAATTTTGGTCCACCTTAAATTTAGTTAATTCAACTACTGTGAAAACAAAAGCTAGAGCCATCTTGATCTTTTGTAGACAAAAAAAAAGACTTCATATTTCTTGATTTTGTTATTACTTTTTCCTTGGTACTTACCACTTCTCGTTGGTTATAATTGATCAAAATATATTGATTGGAACAAACTTGCATACAGCCAAATTCAGGTATGTTTCTCTTCCCTCCTGCTTTTCCCAGTTCTGATTTATGGCAGTTGGTTAATTAAAATTTCCCACACAGGTAAGATTAGGTTATCAGTTGTCAGTAAGGAGACGGTGCTTTTTTAAAAAATCTTTCTCCCTTGTTGCATTCCAGTTCTCATTAATTGGAGTTGCTTAACATATGTTAGTTAAAAGACACTCAGACAAAGCAAATCTTCATGCTCCTAGACTCTTTTAAAATTGAGAGTTTGTGTTTAAGTGGGTTGTGTTTAAGTGGGTTTCTCATTTCTCTTCTTTCTCCTTTCTCTCCAAATTATTTCAAGCAAATGGGTCTCTTTGGGGCTAGTGATTCAATCCTCCATTTTCCCCCTTCTTTCTTTTCGCAAAAATCCCGATCTGTCCATCAATATTATTTATGCTCTCAAGGTTCTTCGTCTTTTTTCCAAATTCTGATTTATAACTGTGGATTAATAGATCTTACCAGGCTTTTATTTCACCTCTGCACACTTCTGTTCAGCTGCTTTGGCCTGGAGCCAGCTTTTTGTGCAGCCATGTTGCCATGCTGCCACCCCGGCTCTGATTCAGAAGGCAAATCGCTGACCTATGAGGAACCTGTTGTACTCTCTTTGGGTCTGATGAGATGCTGCTGCTTCTTCATCCCTCCCACCAAAAACGGATCTCAGAGACAGTTTGTCAGACAGGGTTCATGTGAGACTCTTCAGAGCTCACATGCCCCATGTCTGCCCAGCTGGAGAACTTCAGGTCGACTCATTTAATGACCACTTGAAGTAGCAATGGCACAGAAAAAAAGTGACTTATCACCATTTTTCACGTTTATGGCCATTGCAGCATTCCCATAGTCACGTGATCAAAATTCAGCCATTCGGCAACTGACTCATATTTAGATGGTTGCATTGTCCCGGGGTCATGTTTTGTTGCCTTTTGAGAATTAAAGTCAGCGGGGAAGCCTAGTTCACTTAAGAACTGTGTTACTAACTTCACAACCACAGTGGCTTACTAACAATTGTGGCAGGAAAGGCCATAAAATGGGACAAAGCTCACTTAACTGTCTCACTTAGCAATATAAATTTTGGGCTGAATTGTGATTGTAGATTGAAGACTACCATGTTTTCCCAAAATAAGTGTTTGGCCTTATTTTTGAGGAGGCCTTATTATTTTTGAGGTGCAGGCAGTGGTGGATTTCAAAATTTTTTAGAACCTCTTCTGTAAATGTGACCTGCTTTGTGGGAGTGGCTTGCCAGCCATGTGACTGAGTGGGAGTGGCTTGGCAGTCATGTGTCTGGGTGGGCGTGGCCAACTTGTAAAATGTGGTGAAACTCACTTAACAACACTCTTTCTTAGCAACCAAAATGTTGGCTCAGAAACTCTGGCATTGAAGCACACAAGTCTTAAAGCTGTCAAGTTACAAGACCCTTGCACCCCTAACTTTAGAAAAAAAAACCAAGGGTGTTCAAACTTGACAGCTTTAAGACTTGTGGACTTCAACTCCCAGAATTCCTCCTCTCACTCTTCATCTTGATGATGTGCAGACCGGGGTGTGTGGGTGTGGGTGGGCAGGGAGCTGGAACCAGTTCTAAACAGCATTGTAGATTTGTGGAATCTCTTCTATAGAAGAGGTTAGAACTGGCAGGAACCCACCCCTGGGTGCAGGAGACGGCGAGTGTGGTCACCTCATGGCTGCTGCTGTGTTGCAATATTTTTGGGGAGGGCTTATTTTAGCACATGTACTCAAAAGCCCAATTGGGTTTATTATCCAGGGAGGTCTTATTTTGGGGAAAACGGAGTACTTGTACATTAATTTAGCAAAGGTAAACAGTCTGAAAACTGGTGACACACATCAGAGATTGCCAAGAAACATACAGTTTTGATATTGATTCTGATTATTAGAGGTGCTTTTTAAATTCTAGATAGCCTCCAGGCCTGCATTTTTGCAAATTTCAAAACAAAGTTTGGGTAACTGTAAAGGTTATAAAGAGAAGAAAGGTTCTTTTTATTGTGTGGGGCATATGGATAAAAGAACAAGGCACACGTTAGAAACTAACACTAATACCAACTCAGAGTTTCCATTAGCAGAAATGCCAGCCCTCCTTTGAAGTCGAGACTATTTTGAATAATGTAGTTCTGCTGAAGGCACTTGAATTGCCACATTTTTAGCTGCTTTTACATCCCATTGACCTACCATTCAAACCTATAAAGGCTCCTATTTGCTTGAGAGAGAACAAAGTGGGATTAATATAGAAAAAGAAAAAGAAAAAGGGCTGATGCATTCCCCCCTCCCCCAAAAAACCACCTGGTTTTAGGGCTTTCCTTCCAACTGCACAAAAAAAGGTTATTGTAATATTGAGGGCAGTTCAGATTAAGGCTTTAGGCCAGAGGTGGTATTCAGCAGGTTCTGACCAGTTTGGGAGAAGCGGTAGCAGAAAGTTTGAGTAGTTTGGAGAACCTGTAAATACCACCTCTGACTAGCCCCACCCCCATCTATTCTCTGCCTCCCGAGTCCCAGATAATCAGGAGGAAATTGGGATTTTGCAGTATCCTTCCCTTGCCCCACCCACCAAACCACGCCCACCAAGACAAGCCACGGCCACCAAGCCATGCCTACAGAACTGGTAAAAAAAAATTGAACCTCACCACAGCTTTACGCCAATTGAAAGCTAATTCTGGGCTGTTTTGCATTAGGTATGCGTGAGAGGGCACTCAATTTAGTGCAGGCCTCTCCAACTATATGCAACCCTGCACAGCTAGTAATGTGGCCCCCCAAGATTCTATAAAAAAAATTGAAAAATAAAGGATGTTTGTTATTTTTATACTATTAACTATTAATGCACATTAACTATTATTTATTTTATATGAGGCCCAAGATAATTCCTCTTCACTCAATGTGGCCCAGACAAGCCAAAAACCTGGACACCCACAATTTAGTGCTGCTACTGCCATTCACTTGAAACCAGAATACAATGACTCTGTAAAGCTTGTGGGTAGCCGGTTATCATATTTATAGCAACCCTGGACCACTCTGCTTCCTGGACTTACTCTCTGATCCAAGATACTGCTATTTTTTCACCTTTGTGAGTTTTTAAATGAATGGAGAATGTTGCCTCCTCCTGACGCAGCCGGCAGCCACGGCCAGAGCCTCAGGCTTCTGATTGGTTCTGGCGCGCGAGAGAAATACACGCCGCTGATTGGCTACCTGCCTGACAGCTGTCAAGTATAAATAGCTGTCAGGCGGGCTCCGTTCTCTGTTCGTGTTTTGCTGTTGACTGCTAGTTCCTACAATAAAGTTCAGTTAAATTCACCTCAGAACCTCGTCTTTAAAAGAGGAATGGACGTCCAGGTGGACCTGGATGTTTTACAGATGATTTAACTTCTTCTCACAGTTTCTTCTCAGAATGAACTAGAGCAGGGGTCCTCAATCCCTCGGCTGCAGACCACTACCAGTCCATAGCCTATTTCGAATTGGGCCACATGAGTGGCTGAGCGCACCTCAACTTGCATAAGTGGTGGGTTGGTGGGTTACTCTCTCATGTACGCACTGGCCTGCCCCTTGTGCAAGTTGAGCTGCATTCCTGCATACCAGACCGCAGCTGGTGCAAGGGCAGAGTGGGTGCACATGTGATTGAAAGAAACTATTACTATCTTTTGGTCTTCTCTACATGTCTTAATCTTTTGAAGATGGCAGAAGTGAAGACAGCTTGGTTTTTAACTGTTCCAGAGGGGCTGACATTCGCCTGACACTCAGACAGTCTAGGGTAGTGACGTGCAGTCAGAGGAGGCAGGAGTGGCAGAGCCTCACCACTGTCATCGTGAAAAGAAAAAAAAAAATCTAAAAGGAAAAAGGCGAGAGCTGAGGTCATGCTGATCTAGTTCAGTGGTGGGTTTCAAAAATTGTTGGAACCTACTCTGTGGGTGTGGCTCCTTTGTGGGAGTGGCTTGCTACCCATGTGACCGGATGGGAGTGGCTTGCCGCCCACATGACCGGATATGAAATTATGAATTAGTACTTAGGTCGGTCCAAGTAGCTATTCAGAAGTTAGTGGTTAGAAGCATTCGTAGAGCAAGATATGGAATTAAAACCAGAAATATTTTGTTGGCTATTTGAAAGGGTATAATATATATTTAATTTTACACATGTTAGTAGCTGCTGGAATTGTGTTTGCACAACAGTGGAAAAACAGAGATATGTAAATGAATAAATATTACAATGTGCAGGAATAAATAAATTGACAATTAAAATCAAGAAGGCTTTGAATACTTTTTCATGTGGGATTTTGTTTTAGCAATTGCCAACTAACGGAAACAGAAATTTGAAATCCAAAAGTATGAAAGAAAACACCAATTATGTAAGGAAAGGTCCCTAAAATGTATAAGGAACTATTACTAGATCATTATTAATGCGTAGATAACTGCGGGACATTACACACCCACCAGTGATGGGTTTCAAAAAATTTTTGGAACCACTTCTGTAGGTGTGGCCTGCTTTCCGGATGGTGGAACCTCTTCTAACTGGTTCAGTAGATTTGACGAACCGGTTCTACCGAATAGGTGCGAACTGGTAGGAACCCACCTCTGACCTAGTTGCTGCCTGAGCCTGCCTCACCTCTCCTATGTCAGGAATTTGTAGGCTTTTAACCCTTAAGGTAAGCAAAGGTTAAAAGCCTAAAAATTCCTGATGTAGGGGAGGCACGCAGTTCTCCTGCCTCACAGTAGAGGGCGCTCTTTTAGAGACCTTTTTTAACAGTTAAGCAGAGTCATCCAAGGAAGCCAGGCAAAGAGCCATGCTGTAGCACAGATGCTTTCCCCCAGCCTCTTTATTTTGGAAGGCTCAGATCGGCTCCCCTCCAGCTTCTCTGCCTCTCCTCTCACCCCAGCCTGCCAGCATGAGGTGAGTGGGTGGACTTTATTGCATTCCAGGCATTTCCCACCCAGACAGCAGGCTGCATTTGCAATGGTGGTGGTGTTTGGGGAAGGCAACAGGGGAATGAGGGGGAGGGAATGGATGGCAGAGGAGCTACTTTCAAGCCACTGGAATAGATACCCAATCCAACTTGTGTGTGTGTGTGTGTGTGTGTGTGTGTGTGTGTGTGTGTGTGTGTGTGTGTGTGTTTGAGAGAGGTGGAGGTAGAGAGAGAGAGGGAGGAAAGAAGGAGGGGAAGGAAGAAGAAAAAGAAAAGGAAACTTATTTCGCAAAGGAAAAATAAATAAATGCTGTCGCTTTAAATCGGAACTGAGCATACCTGGCTGTGGAATTCTGGGAGTTGAAGTCCACAAGTCCACAAGTCTAAAAAAATTGCTGCCTCATCAGCCATAAACCTCACCGCATGTCACTGGTCTAGGACACTAAGGAAAAAGAAATATCTGCTGCAAACTCCACATGGCATCTGGAAGGGCATCCGGATAGTAAACTCTCAACTTTATACAATTGCCTGACTCTACCCTGAATTAAAGGGATTACAGGATTGTAAAAAGGGAATTAGAGAGACCTAGGACATGGAAGTACCTTGAAAGAAAAAGAAAGAAAGCTGTTTGGGATACCGGGGGATGGGGGGGTTGGGGTGGAGTGGGGTGGGGGGTAATTGCCAAATAGGCTTCACCGAGTTCAAAGTCATGTTTGTGTCATATTGTAGTTTCAAAAAGCTAGCTTCTTTCAGATTTCTTACCCCCTACTACTCTGTTTAAATAAAATGCTACACTTTAAGGGGGAGGAATCATCCCAGGTGGCCTGTCCCATAAAAACAATTTAAAAATGCAGGATAAGTCTCCAGAATCTCATTTTTCTCCCCACTGAAGGAAACCATTTTTTTTCCCCTAGCTAGTGTTGTGTCAAAATTCTCTTTATCATTTTTTCCTCCCATTTCTTCCTGCCTTGAACAAGGGGAGGAGTTTTGCTTCATCCATTTCTAAAAGAAAAAAAAATCAATTAGAGCTCTGTTATAAACTTAAAAGAGACAAAATTATACCTCATTTTCCCACCTACATTCCTCATGTAGCAAAAGAGCATGCCTGCAGGGATTTTTCAAACTGCTATTGGAAGCAACAGCTAATCACTGCAAAGGGCTTTTTAACACCCAGCTGCCACTTTTGGAATCTCTTCCTATTTCTTGCTTTCTATTATATATAGCTAGGCAAAGCAAGAGCGTGCAGTTTCCTGATCTGGAGAATTCAGATATAAAATGGTTGCAAATAAGCATTCCCTCCGAATGTTCAGATTTAAAGTATTCAGAATAGAATCCTTTATGGGCCAAGTGTGATTGGACACACAAGGAATTTATCTTCGGCGCATAAGCTCTCAGTGTACATAAAAGATATAAGTGATAAATCATGATCATAGTCATCATGAAAATACACTCATCATAAATCATAATATACGACACTTAGTGATACCCATAAGCTACTAAATAAGCAATCAACATAAATCATACTAGAAAACTAAATAAAATAATATAAATCGTAAAAAATGTAAGCAACAAAGCTATGGTCATAAGTAGAAAAGGAGATAAGTAATAGGAAAGATGAGGAGGAGAAGAAGAATAGTAATACAGCTTTACTAAATAGTAAGAGAATGAGCAAGGGGAGAAGAGGTAAACAGGTTGAAGTTGAACACTTTCTCTCAACCCAACCACCTCACAGGGTTGTTGTTGTCAGGAAAATAGGCTCAGATAACAAGGCAAAATCAATTTATATCAAGATCAACACTTGATTGACAAACCTCCCCCCCCCCAAAAAAAATAAGGGAAGGGTCCTTGCACAGATTATTTGTGTCACGCTCATCTCCAGTGAAAGGATGTAAATATTAAGCACCAGAAAGTTTCAAAGAAAAGGAGAGGGAGGGAGGGAGGGAGGGAGGGGGGAGAGAGAGAGAGAGAGAGAGAGAGAGAGAGAGAGAGAGAGAGAGAGAGAGAGATATTGAGATTGTATATTGACACTCAACAATTGTGGGCAGCTGACAAAAAAATGACATTACAATAAAATGGTTCACTGACAAATCCGCGATAAGACATATGCGCGCCGACAAAACCGCGATGGACAAATGAGTGCCGTCAAAATCGCTAAATGATTTTCGACAAAAGCGTGATGACAAATGCGCGACGACAAAATCGCGTCATCAACAAACTATAGACAGCCCAGTGAGTGTGCTGGGCCTTTAACATAGTGGGACGTCTATACGTACGTTATAACTCTAACCCTAACCCTAATTTTTTTTCGATTTTATTATGCTTGTCATTGCGCTTTTGTGGGTGCAATTTTGACATCTCAAATTTGTGGGTGTGATTTTGACGTCGCGTTTTAATCGGTGCTATTTTGTCGGTGCACATATGTCTATCGTGCAATTGTCGGGTCACGCAATAAAACATAGAAGATAAGGACAAAAGATGGCAAGCGCAATGAGATGAAAGGTCTCATTCTGCTTGGGTAAAGAGCCAGATCTTCCTTGGTCTTCTAAACAGAAGCAGAGCGGGGACCATCTGCATAGTGGAGGGTGGATACCTGCTATAGAGAAGGCATACTTCTGAGGTGTCATCAAATAACATTGTTTGATTGAAGGAACCTGGACTCTACTGGATCAAATTAGGTAGCTGACTTAATGGGAGACCAGCGGTCTCTCAAGTAAGCAGGCCCAAAGCTTTGTAGGCCTTTATAGGCATTAACCAGCATTTGAATGCACTCAAAATAAAGTGACAACTACATCAGCTCCTCAAACAAAGGTGGGTCACATGGACACACTAAGGCATACCCACCATTGCTCGTGCGGCCAGTTCTAATTATTAAACTTCTCAACAATCTGTTGCTAAATTTTGGCATTACAATTTGCCAGCAAAAGCTAGCCACAAAGACTGAATCATTCAAGCCAATTCTTTTATCTTTGGGTTTTAAGATTTGTAAGGACTTTCTTTTAAATATAATCCTCAACTTACAAGTACAATTGAGCCCAAAATTTCTAAGCAAGACATTTGTTTAGGGAGTTTTTATGACCTTTCTCGCCACAATTGTTAAGTGAATCACAGCAGTTCTTAAATTAGTAACACGGTTGTTAAGTGAATCTCGCTTCCCTATTAACTTTGCTTATCAGAAGATCGCCAAAGGTGATCGCATGATCCTAAGACCCTGCAACCATCATAAATACAGTATGAGTATTTTGCCAAGCGTCTGAATTTTGCTCACACGTTGCAAAGGTCATAAGTATGAAAAATGGACATCAATCTCCTTTTTTCAGTGCTATTGTAACCTCAAACGGTCATCACAAATGAACTGTTGTAAGTCTCACTTAACAACCACAGTGATTCATTTAATGACAAAAATGAAAGTGATGTCATAGGTGGTCATGTGGCTTTTTAAAAAGCAAAATTTGCTCAGCAACCATGGCCTCTAATGATGGAATTGCCAGTAAGTGAGGATTATGGTAAATGTTCATTCCAGGGCTCAGGCAGTGGTGGAAAAAATAACCATGCTGTGAGGCTGGTGAGGGTTTCATATGTTGTTTCTTCTTCTTCTTCTTCTTCTTCTTCTTCTTCTTCTTCTTCTTCTTCTTCTTCTTCTTCTTCTTCTTCTTCTTCTTCTTCTTCTTCTTCTTCTTCCTTTCCTCCTCCTCTTCCTCCTCCACCTCTTCTTCCTTTTTCTTCATTTTTTCCTCCTCCTCCTCTTCCTCCTCCTCCTCTTCTTCTCCTCCTCCTCTTCTTCTTCCTTTTTCTTCATCTCCATCTCCTTCTCCTCCTCCTCCCCCCCACCCAGGAAAAGGAATTTGAGTATATCAATAAGATTGCTAATTGTTTTGCAGCTTTTAAAAGATTTGTCCTACAGGATATTATTTTCTCCATCACACCTTAAAATGTGACACTTATTGGTTCCCAGGAATCATTGACAGACAGTATTCCGCAGTTCCATAAGTATTCAGCGAGCATTGCTCCAGACCTAAGGCAATATATAATTTCATCCACCCACATACTGCTTCTGATAAATGACTTAGCCAAGACTAGACTTATCCTGCGAAAGCCCAGGGGCCTTGCCCATTTCGCTTCTATCCACTGGACAGTGGGCAGAGATCTCTTCACTCCCCGCTAGCAACTGCAGAGAAGCAGAACACTTGCTTAAGGCTGGAGGACAGCCGTATCTTCCCTCTCCCTCCCAGCCATTCTTAACAACATCACTGTTTCATCTAAGTGGACTAAGCCTGGATTTATCTAAAGTCCAATAGAGTTTCTATCAACTCTCCTTGAAATTCTTCAGGTGGCTATACTTTCAATAATAGGTAACACAGGTGCTAGGTATTGACTAAACTGCCATGTAGTGTTAAGCATGTTTATAAATCTGGAAATTATGCACATGATACAGTAAACAAAACAGATTTAGCCTATAACATAAATATGCATTTTGATACAGAGCCATGCTATTATTCTACTTTGTGTATTTTCTAGCATTGTTACTTAAGAGCAATGGCAGGAGATACATAGAATTAGCAGTAGAAAACGCATTTGCATTTGGTTAAAATTTGGTAGAGGTTATTGCTTTTGAACATGGAATATAGAAAGGATAGGGATGGGTAGTCGTATCATTCATTAGGCAAAAAAAAAGTGTAATGCCTTGTTCTTTCTTAGGCTACACAAAAGTTTTAACATTTAAAATTATTTATTGAAAAGTAACCGTAAAAATAAATTATATGCTAACATGAAACATATTTAAGATAGTATTACTAATGTACCTTTTGTATATTCATGCTGTGAATTATATCTTTGATTTATTGAAGAATATAGGGTGAGGAAATATATTGCCTTAAGCCTTTGGTTTATTACCATGATAGCAACCTAAAAATATATGTGCCAAAGATCTACAAGGCTTTTAATGTGACCCTGCTGGAGAGTAATAATATATGAATGTTTCCATATTCTAGTCTTTTCTATATTCCAGTGATGGCTAACCTTTTCCAGACCAAAGCGCACAAGTGTACGAATCCATACGAACCCCCAAAATGCAATATGTTCATGGGCCCAAGGCAGATTGCACAAGGCCCCCCTGCATGCCACCCACCCCCTGTGCATATGTGCATGCCCCCACGTGCCACCCCCCACATGCGCAGAAGTGACCCAAAGACCAGTTGGCCAGCGGGAGGCATGTGCGCATGCATGGTGAAGCTGCACTGGGATGACAGCTCACATGCCCACAGAGAGAGCGCTGCATGCCACTTCTGGCATCTGTGCCATAGATTCGCCATCACAGTTATATTCCATGCTCAGCATTGAAACAGCCAATACTTAAGGCAAAAAGACTCCTAGATTTCATGGAGTATTGAAAGCAAACGCATCAGAACAATGAGGAAACAGCCACCAATAAGTTGCAATAAACAGACTTCTCAAAAAGTAGTGGTGGCAGTGCGGCGGAAGTTCCAAGTTCAACGTGGATGATGAAGACTTGAAACCTATTTACAAGGGTCATACAGACAAATCAATCAGACTAATCATGAAAATGAGGAGCGCTAAGCAGTGGCCTTGAAGTGTAGCACTTTCACCTAAAATTGAGAATGATGGGGCAGGAAATAGCTGCAAAACAAAAGGACAGAATTGGTATTGATATTTGAAGCCGGGGATAATATGACCAGAACTACTTCACGTATTAATGGAGAAGTATAATGAAACTGGGAGGGGGGGGAGGGGGATGGCAAAGTGAAAATTGTAATTTATTGTTAGGGGTGACTTTTTCATGACACTGTGCACCACAGTAACAATTATATAGCCCTAAAGAGACTCATTGAGTGAATCACCTTAAATTATATGGACTGAGCATGATTTGTAATGCTCCTCCCTTTTCAAATTTTAATCTTCTTTCAAACAAGTGAACGGGTCCAATCTGATTTGAGTTCTCCATATATTATTTCATATTCTGAAGACTCACTATACACATTTCTACATATTACACACAGCACAATATATCAAATCAGCATTTTTATGGGATATGCCAATTGGTTTCCTTATTTTTTTAAACAATATCTAAAAAGCACTATGCCTAAAGAATAAAGTGAACAAAACTTTAACATCAGTTACAAAACCTTGTAG
This sequence comes from Thamnophis sirtalis, assembly GCF_051295495.1. NCBI lineage: Eukaryota > Metazoa > Chordata > Lepidosauria > Squamata > Natricidae > Thamnophis > Thamnophis sirtalis. The sequence goes on along the minus strand of NW_028261385.1, from coordinate 134,549,886 downwards.
AAATGATCTCTGTGTAAAAAAAAAAACACCTACATTATACTGGAAGCGTGGAAGATGTATTTTCTAAATGAAGATGAGAAGCAGAAGGGTCTTAAGATTGTGCCGAAATGATCAGACTGACTCTAAAAATAAAAGATAAAGAGGACACAGAGTTTTACTTGATAGGGAATAGTTTTTTGAGTGGTTAGAGACAAGAGGTAGAAATTAGACAAAGAAAGATCATTGCTATGAATGAATTAATTATAAAGATGATTCGTAATTATAAATACGCCAATACAATCAATGAGTATAGTTGTATAAGTAGAGAAATATAAATAAGCCAGTACAGAGAGAAATTTAGCTAAAACACTCTGTTAGATTATTATTATTGTTACCATAAATGTGTGTGTGTGTTTTTTCTCTATACCCTGCTTTTGTAAATGATGTTTTGAATGTTTGAATGTTTATTTTATTTATATGCCGCCCTTTTCCCCCGAAGGGGACTCAGGGCGGCTCACAACTCAACCAAGGGAGGGGGATACAGACAAAAAATTAAAACAACGCACAACAATACATAATTTAAAACACCCTGACATATACCCTATACCCTGACAATGCACTGTATTCAAAATATTTATGAATAAAATAATAAAACTTGAAAAAAAAAGAGAAGGAGAAGTGTCCCCCTTGCCTTCATTGGGATTTTGGTAACCAGAATAACACTCCCACAGTTCTTAATTCCCACCCCATTCCAAAACACCCAGGAGAACTATTTCTTCAAACATGTTGGCAATGCCTCCCTGTCAACTATTACATCATGCTCATTACTGTGAGAAATAAAGTGATTGTTCAGATGTTTCAATATGCAACAGATTGTACCCAAATCGTTAACATTCATGCTGTATAAAAAGATGACGTGACATTGGAGCTTTGTTCTCTTTTGAATCAGTAGGATGTCCATTAGTTATCCTGCTTAATTATAGCTATGGGAAGCTGAAGTTCAGGTAGAAGACGATGAATTGTAGCTGGCATTTTTAAAAAAAGGTGAAGAGACACAGCAAATTGTCTTCAAGGGACAGTGCTTTTATCCCTGGATACATACAATTGATTTTATGCTGGTTTCCCCATCTGGCTCACAGGATATTCCAGCAATTATTCAGGTATTCTACATTACTGCTCCCTCCCTGCTAGAATATACAGAACGACATGACTACAGCATATATGCAGCATGTTGCTCTAGCTCACAGTTTATCTTTGGCTTTATCTTATCTTGACAATGATTTGCTTGTCTATCACAGCACCTGGGACAAGTGTCTACACACGTGTTCTCAAGCACCATAGCAATCAGATAGCGTTCCAGTGGAGGGTTTGTAATGCAGCAACGAAGGAGTGAGGTAGGGAGTTTTTTCCAAAGAGAAACATTTATGGTTCATTGGTGAAGTTCAGGCCATGCCCCTCTAGCATTTCAAAATCATGGAAATGCCAGTAGATTTGTATGTATTTGTATTTGTATTTAGTTTATTTGTATGCCGCCCTTCTCCAGGAGGGACTCAGGGCGGCGAACAACTCAGGGGGGGAAAGGGGACATTAACACAGTACACATGATTAAAATACACAAAAATCACACAGCCATACAAGTCGAGAGGGGAGGGGAACTCATCAACCCCAGGCCTGCCGGCACAGCCAGGTTTTGACAGCTTTCCTGGTAGGCCTGGAGAGAGGTGAGGGTCCGAATCTCCGTGGGGAGTTCATTCCAGAGGGCCGGAGCTGCTACAGAGAAGGCCCTCCCCCGGGTGGTAGCCAGAGGGCATTGGCTGGTGGACGGAACCCGGAGGAGGCCAGCCCTGTGAGATCTAATGGATCTTTGGGAGGTAATTGGCAGCAGGCGGTCTCTCAAGTACCCAGATAAGTAGGTGCCACTTTGGTGAGAAGGTAACAGCCTCTCAGCTACCCCGGCATATAGTCATGTTGGCAATATGACCATGGAAATGTCTTCGGACAACCTTGGCTAAGAAATCGAGATGAATCAGACATGACTGGAAAGGGAAAACCTTCAGCTTTTTTTAATGCCATGGTCACACGATCAATCCAGGAAATGCAACAGCAGTGGCAGCAGCCTCCATACCAAGAAATCTGCATTGCTGGTGAATTCATGGTCTGTTTTACAGGTAAGAGAGGGGGGGAGCCAGTGGTAGGATTCTATTTTTTTTACTACCGTTTCTGGGGGCGTGGCTTGGTGGGCATGGCAGGGAAAGGTTACTGCAAAATCCCCATTCCCTCCTGATCAGGTGGCACTCGGGAGGCAGACAATAGATGGGGGCAGGGTCAATCAGAGGTGGTATTTACCAGTTCTCCGAACTACTCAAACTTTCCGCTACTGGTCCTCCAAAACTGGTCAGAACCTGCTGAATACCACCACTGGGTGGAGCGATATATTCTCAAATGCCCTGCATAATTGCTAGGAGGAATTTATCACTTCTGAAGATCCAGTGGGAACAGGAGATCCCTATTTGCTCTCCTAGGACCCAGGCTGGAATTAGTTTGCCCCACTATTAATGCAAGATGTTGTGTTTCCATTAATAAATAATTATATTGCTATATTGATATTTGATCATTATAAAGGAATTTACTCTGCAGTACAAAACAGCCAAAGCCAATCACTGTGAAAAATGATACTAGCCTAGGAGAAACAGACAAAATGGGGCTAAAAAGGGAAGAGAGCAGAGCAGATCTCTCAATCTGCTGCCATCATTGCTAATAAAAAAAGGGAAGCTTCTCCATTACATATTAGGATGCAAGTGGGATTCAGAAGGAGACATCCTTTTCCTAACTTGTCATCTTCCAACTGTATTACTGTCAGAATTGAAAACTGGCATTTGCATCTCGCCAGATGGAAAAAGGCTCATTAAAGACTGTTTTCCCCACCTACGTACTCATGTATGGAGAGAGCAAGAAGGGTAGAGGGGGTGGAATAAGTTTGCCTGTCTATACATTGCTGGACCACAGAGAAGGATGCCTAGGAAATTTATCCTACTTTTCATGCTGCATAAGAGTATTAACTGTTTTTTTTAAAAAAACTAAAGGGGTGGGGTATGATTTTGAGATTAATCTTAAATCAAATTAAGAACTGTGCAAAACAAATGTGCCTTTTTGAGGTCTTACTCCTTTCCAAATACATTCAAATTGAAGTAGCACTTTAAAAATAACTTCTGAGAAGTTTGAAGGGCACTTGCTACAACTCATCAGAGTAATTCTAGAAGGCTTACAAAGAAAGGGGTTATTTACCATTGTTTACATGCTGAGCTGCATGTTATGTTGTAATGCTAGAACAGGACTATTTTTTTAAAAAAAAAACTGGCCATACCATGTTGCAAAGGCTTCCCCATTTTTGCACCTGACTGAGAAAGTTCCTATATGATTTCAGACACACTGGCTAGATGATGGCATAGAAAGTTAAATTTGGGGTAGTGAGGCTTAGACGTTTCTCTTTTTTCTTAACTTTCCCATTTTTTTCAGTATTTTAAAAACAAACCCTATTATTTCAGGAAAATGACAGCAGCTATCTTTCTCCTTCTGTCATGCTCTCCATGGATGCATTGTGAGACTTGGAAGGATGTTTTCTTGTGATGAATCATATTTCCGTAGGAAGATTGTGGGGAAGAATATTACTGCCTCCAATTTCTTCCAGCAGTAAACCGCTTTAAAAAAAGAAGAGAATAGATTTGCTTACGTATCTCTAGAGGGTTTATTTTTATATAAAGCAAATGCTTTAGCTGCAATCAGTCCCTCACTCCAGAATGACCAAGCTCGTTCAAATTCCTGTTATCCACTTGTTCTTGTTGCTGTTGTTTATTTCCCCCTGTTATGTTTTTCTAATCTTTTCTCTAAGTCAACCACTCATCCTACAAAAAGGTTGAGGCTGTTTGTGCTTGAGAAAATATTGTGGAAGAGAGTTTGGCAGGACTAAAAGGGATCTCACCCCCTATATTTGGACTTTTAAACAAAATCCTAAAAACAGCTCCGATGATGCTGAGAATTAGACAGCATGATAGAGAACTTGGCTGAGGAAATTCAAGCTGTTGGTCACTTACGAGTACCTTAATCTCTCTGTGTGGTTTATTAATCAATTCTGGTCAAAATCGCACACTCCCATGGAGCTTAGGAAAATGGATACAGGTATCCAGAGAAAATGGATAGGGTAGGAAACAATACTGCTTAGCTGAAAAAAGCTCCCTGCCAGAGCTGGCTGGAGATTGGGGAAAATATTCCCAGCTCAATGAGAGGAATAGTATCTATTCTAAAAATGCTATCTACTTTTAAGATTTGTGAGTACTTCCATCTAGAGCAATTAATATTTAATCAGATAGTAGATTAATAACTCACCAGATTAATCTGCTTCTTGATTATTCAGAGGCATCTTTTAATCAATGAAAACATTAAATGTTTGTCAATCATGTATTACAGACATATACCCATATACATGCATCTTTGTGCTATAAATGTAATCCTAAACACGTATGTTTCCAGGAAAATAATTGCAGTACTGCAGGTCAAATATTATACCTATGAGAACCAGTGGTGGGATATGACCGGTGCCTGCTGGGAGCACCAGGTACCGTTCAAGTACGGTGCTCTGGAGGGCCCACCTGACTGCCCGCCATCCTTACCTCTTTTGAGCCGATCGGGGCTTCTGCGCACGGACACAGAGTGTCCAGCGCCTGTGTGACGCTCCACCGAGCAGCTGGAGCATCGCGGATGGTAAGTACACATGCACATGCTACTCGCATGCTGCACGCCAGAGGTGGGTTCCTACCAGTTCGCACCTATTCGGTAGAACCAGTTCGTCAAATCTACCGAACCGGTTAGAAGAGGTTCTACCAGTGGACCCGGAAAGCAGGCCACACCTACAGAAGAGGTTCCAAAATTTTTTGAAACCCACCACTACTGCACGCATGCATGTGGTGGACGCCTGGCCCCGTTGCACCATACCGGATGCAATGAGATCTGGAACCCGCCACTGATGAGAACATACAGTACATATCTGGCTTAGAAATTGTACCAACTGTAATTCTTTAGTGACACCTAAGAGAATCCACAATTGGAGTTTAAAAAGAAAGGTGTGCAAGAGACAGTGAGATGTACAGGAGATGTGGGATGAAGATGAGAGACCTGCTTACAGATCCCATACACAACATTGTGTCAAATGCTTGCATTTAAGCCAATTGCTGCCTCTCCACCTGAAATAATTGTCCGGGTTAGTAAAAGGACAAAAATAAGCAGGAGGGTCATATGAGAAGAAAGCTAGTGATAAGATAAGAAATCTAGAAAATAATGGATTTTTGTTACTGGTAAAGAAGAAATAACCATGCACTGCTACGTTTAGGCCAGAGCAAATGTTTGGAAAAAAAACACACAAACCTGAGGTTGATTTCCTAGCAGCTGTGTTAAAATTAATTAAGCCACAAAAGTAACTAAGCAGGTTCTTCTCAATTCATCTGACTGTTTTTCTACATCCAAGATTGATGAGCACCTAGTGCTCTCCTCCAGCCAGCCACGGGAAAGCATTTGGCACACATACGGTGGCTGCCTTAGCTCTTTGCCCTGTAGCTTCATCTCTTGAGCTTCCCTGGAAGGCCAAGATGATCTGTTTTTTCTTAAATGAACAAAGTAGATCCGAGAAATTCCGATGCGTTGCTGTCCACAGATCTGAATCAATCACTGCGCATTCCAATATCAACATTACGAATTTCCCAAAAGAAAATACACTTCACTAATAATTCTTTTTAAATGCAATTAACTGTACTTGCAGAGTCAAATATTGAAAGCTAATAAAATTTATAATATGCTCCACATCATAGAGAATGCAAAGTAAACAATAATGCATATCACTCAGCGGTGGGCTGCTGCGTGGCTGTGCGGGTTTGGGCGAATCCTTGATCCCTGGCTGGGCCTGCTCACCTGCCCTTGTGCTAAGCTATCCATTTATAACTAACTTTCTGACTTGTTCCCTCTGCCGTCGCTGCCCAGCTGAGTTTCGTGCCACCCTTGCTTTACTCCAGTGGTGGGATTCAAATAATTTAACAACCGGTTCTCTGCCCTAATGATTTCTTCCAACAACCAGTTTGCCAAACTGCTCAGAAAGTTAACAACCGATTCTCCCGAACTGGTGCAAACCGGCTGAATCCCACCACCCATTTACTCACTGGAGCTTCCTGAGTTGATTACCTGCTTCTTTGAAGCTGCGTTTCACTCCCAAAGGGGTGTGTGCAAGAGAAGCTAGCGCACACATGCTCACAATCAGTGAACTGCTTGGGAACATAATTACAGCCCACCACTAATATCACTTCTAGGAAATGGCCTCACCAGATATTTTTACCATACAAATATGGAGTAACTCCAGCAACTCCATGGATCTTCCAATAGTTACAGTAATGCTTAAAAAGAAACCGTTTATTTTGTTGACAAAGATCAAGTCTTAGTCCCTTTGCTTCATCTGCAATCTTAATCTTTCATTTGGGAAATACAACCTGTTGATTCAAATGAGTACTTTGTACTGGAATATTTATTTAAATCTAGCTGGTTGTGATTTTAGATTCTCCCATAGACCGGGAATGAAACAGAAAGACAAATTACTTTTTTTTCATTATCTTCAGTGATCTTGTGATGATAGATGGTGTGATCTATCCTCATTATCTGTCAGTACACAAATAGAAACAATGTGTGAATCTAGAATAAAGCTGTAGGAACAGTTCTCAAGATGTTTTCAGCAAATCTGAGATTTAGATCAAGGATACAGAGAGAATAGGCTGCACTGTTAGAATTGTAAACAGGTGCAACAGAATCCTTCTTTCCAAGCAATTTCCTGTTAAGTCCTGCACTTGACTAGGTAGGATGTAAAATAAATTCATTGCTGATTTCTTCGTAAGTGGACTTGTGAGATCTGCCAGAACTGATCTCACCATAGTATGGACAGCAGCTTTGAATGGTCCCCATTAGCATCTGTCTTCTTGAAGTCACAAATTTATGTGGAAGCGTGCGCGCGCACGTGTGTGTGTGTGTGTGTGTGTGTGTATTTAAAGTTACAACCCCTGGTATGCCCAAATATGGGAGGAAGTCCACTGCTTCCATTCTCTGTCCATCGGCTCGTCACAAGAGACCATCCAGACAGAAACCCAATATTTTTATTTGGGCATACCAGGGGTTGTAACTTTAAATACATACCTATTCCCTGACCCAGCTGATAAGAAGAAGAACTCTGTGGCTTAATGGTTAACACATCTGCCTAAGATGCAATACAGCACAGGTTCTAATCCCAGTAAAGGTATGGCTAGCTGATGAGAGCTAAATAGCTTGAAATAGATCTATACTAGTCTCCCTTTATTTATTTATCAGCAGAAATACAACACACACATAAACACACACAAACACACACACACACACACACACACACACACATATATATATAATATACCATGCAAAATCTGCCCTGCAATATACATAGGACAAACAAACAGGAGAATAAATGCATGCATTGCAGAACACAAGAATGCAGTAAGAAAAAAAGAAAAAAAAAACTTCCTTCTTTTTCAAGCACCTTAAAGCTACAGGACATGAAATTAATTTTGAAGGAACCAGGTTAATCTCCAAAACTGAACACTTCAACAAGAGAATAATTATGGAAGCTATCGAAATAGAGAAACACCTCCACAACATGAATAAACGTGATGATAACTTCCACCTACCAGACATCTGGAAACCAGCCCTAGTCAACAAATGAGCCCCACCCACCACCCAGGCCATTACAACACGAACCAACAACGGACACACAGCCAGCACCAAGACCAGCATACCCACACCTGTGAAAATCTATGAAAACATCTCTCTCTCTCTCTCTCTCTCTCTCTCTCTCTCTCCCTCCCTCCCTCCCTCCCTCCCTCTCTCTCTCTCTCTCTCTCTCTCTCTCTGTATGCATATGTATATGTATAAATGTATAGTTACATTGATGTGTGTGTATATATAGCTTGCAATAGGAATCCTTGCCTTACATGGCATTATGCCAGGGAAATTTGCATTCAAAAGGGTTTCTCTATGAATTTATATTAAAAGCTACTTCCAAGTTGCATACTTTATCATGCTTTATATTTGACATACTTTGCATGCTTTAATCTTTTTAGAAAAGTTGCCAAAGAAAACAGATGCCAGTCTGAAGGAAGCAGAGAGCCAGTTTTGTGTAGTGGTTAAAGCATCAGGCTGGAGACCTTGAGTTCTAGTCTTGCCTTTGGAACAAAGCCAGCTGGGTGACCTTGAGCCTGTCCTAGGAGACTTCTAAAAATCACTGCCAATAAAACCGCAGGGATTTGTACGGGCAATCTCTGAGAATTGGACACAACTGAATGGAAGAAAAAAAATAATAATTTATGTTAAAAACTGTCTCCAGAACACACAAAAGCCTTATCTGTATAGAAAAGTTGCCAAGGAAAACAGATGCAGATTTTTGAAACTGCTTTTTGAGCAGATTTTAAACTAGAAATCAGTATAGTGAATCTCATTTTATGCTACCAGCCACGTCATAACACATTCTTGCAGAACCACTCCCTTAGAAATCCATGAGAGTTGATATTTCTATTCCAGATCTTTTCTCCTACCAAATGCAATGGAATTAGGTGGAAGATGTTTAACTTATTTCGTGGGGACTGCATGGGTGAGTGAAGAGTGTTCGAAGACTCCAATTAGTCCAGAATGCAGCCGCGCGAGCGATTGTGGGTGCACCAAGGTACACCCACGTTACACCTATCCTCCACGAGCTGCACTGGCTACCTATTTGTCTCTGAATCCGCTTCAAGGTGCTGGTCGCTACCTATAAAGCCCTACATGGCATCGGACCTGGGTACCTGAGAGACCGCCTCCTGCTGATTACCTCTCTCAGACCAATTAGATCGCACAGGTTAGGTCTCCTCCAGATTCCATCTGCCAGCCAATGTCGGCTGGCGACTCCCCGGGGGAGAGCCTTCTCTGTTGCAGCTACGGCCCTCTGGAATGAGCTCCCTGTTGAGATCCGGACCCTTACTACCCTCCCAGCCTTCCACAAAGCCACCAAGTCCTGGCTGTTCCAGCAGGCTGGGGGGGAGGGGGGCTGAGAAGCATTTACTTCCACGGAAATTGTGAATGTTGGTTTTGTTTTTAATATGTTGTCTTTGTCTCATTCTCCCCCTTTCCCTTGTCTATTGTGAGCCGCCCGGAGTCCTCCGGGAGTGGGTGGCATACAAGATAAATAAATAGATAGATAGATAGATAGATAGATAGATAGATAGATAGATAGATAGATAGATAGATAGATAGATAGATAAATAAATAAATAAGATTGTCTTTATTCCCCACCCCCACCCCCCAGATACATTTCTTTAGCATACGTACTGTAGCTACGCAGATAACAAACATCAACAAGCATTAGTCATACTACCTCCTTCTCTCCATGCAAAGGAAATGATAGACAAGTGTTAATAAATGGCATCTTTATTATTGCTGCCATCAGTGATTTGGAAGCTAATTCATAGTCTGCAAAATCTACCTGTACTCAACTTTCCCATTTAGACCATTGTTTCCCAATCGGGACAATTTCCAGGTATGTGGACTTCAAATCCTACAATTCCACAGCCAGCATGGCCATTGATGAGAATTCTGGGAATTGAAATCCACATATTTGGAAGCTGCCAAGGTTGGGAAACACTCGTTTCTATGATTTTGAACTCTGAAATCTGCCTCATTTTTATTCATTTGGTGAATCCAATTGGAGGATGATGTTGGTGAAAGAAATAACCCATCATTATCTAGTCTCCACATTTCTGTATGAATTCATGTGCATCAATGGTGGGTTTCAATTTATTTTACTACCGGTTCGCTCATGCGTATGTGCATGTGCAGTAGTATCCGGGCAGGTGGGCGGAGCCTCCCGCCACCATCACTACTGGTTCGCCTGATCCAGGGTGAACCAGCAGAAACCCACCTCTGATGTGCATGAGACTGAGTGAGGAATGGGAAAATATAATGTCTATGCATATGCAGTACATTAATGTGTCTTTCATCAGAGCTCCAGAAAGAAGGAAGTGAAATATTTATGCAATTCAAAACATGTAAATTTCAGTATTATTTCATGTGACTACAACCTCGAGGAGTAATTGGTTCATCATGATATATCCACTGGCTTATATTCCTCTTAATGTTCCAGTTCAGTTGTCAACCACAAAAAGTGGTGAAATATATTTTCAAATATATATTTGGAGAAGAAAACCTTGATACATCATATTTTGAGAGCATACATTGAGTAATGAGTAAAACACAATGAAAATGCTACCTAAGCACACAAATTCTATTTTTGTGCTTTTTAAAGAAATGGCAAATTAATATGGAAATGGGTTAAAATGCATTTATGAATATACACTTGGGGTGTATCAGTAATAAACAGTCTACTTTTACAAAGCAGAAGGTGGAGATTCCTCTCTCCTGCACTTTAGGTAGACAATCTTAATCAAAACATCTTTGAAACGTTAATAATTTCCCCACTGAAAATTCAGTATTACTATAGTCCTTTTCTGCATTCACAGTATCAACACAAAGACATTTAATAAATAGATCTGTCATAATAGATTGGCAACTTGATATCCACAATGAAAGCTGCAAAGTAGATATAGCCTCATTTAAGCTGATGGTATAATTTATGATTTGCCTGGATCTGTTGTGAGTTGATGTTCATGAAATTATATCCCTTGATTTACATAGTCAGACCATGTATAAATCGACACTTATTATAGATTTTTGTTGTTATTTATTATTTTATACTAGACGTTTTAAGTGTATATATACTGAGTGCTTTTATTTGTTCTGGTCGCTGTTGTAAGTGTAATAATAAATTGTTGTTATCTTTTATTGACATTTACACATTTTGGTTTGCAATATATATAAACAATTAGAAGGTTTTCTTTTTGGATTTTAGTCCCATTTCTGGACACTAATCATAAATCAGAAGAAGCAGTGAAAATCTTCCAGCACCTGATGCTATTAAAAGCTGCTGATAGATCTAGCAAAACTACCCCCCCCCCCCCCAATCAGTTCAGAATGGAGTGGGACATCCATCATAAATTGTATGGTTGTGCTTTCACCATTGAGGTGCTGGGGCACTGCACGATAGTTTTGTTCTCATTTCCAAGCCCATTTCCAGGAGATGGTGCTGTGGAATTTCTATTGAATCAGATGTTCCAGAATTGAGAATCAATAAGGAATTAGATGAGGACCAATTAACTGTGGCTCAGATCTAACAAGCTGAAGACGCCATGGTTATATGATTCCCCTGTTGAAAGAGATGGCATTCAATGTTTTCTTTTCCCCCCACTGGGAAAAAGAAAATCTGCTTTTCCTGTAAAGATAACATTTGTCATTTTAGTTTTTACATTTCCACCATTTGAGATTGATGGCTAAAGGGTGCTATACAATTTGGGAATATTCTTAAACCATACTATGGAGTTCTGCTTATTCAAACTTGATGCAAAAGCCACATGGGAACCAAGACAGCAGAAACAAGCATAGAGGGGCATCTGTGCAGAGGAACGATGGAGTAAAAATGATAAAAGCAACATCTCAGAGTGGTGATACAAGATCCTCTGCTTTTAAACATGCATCGTATTGTGTACAGACATAAAAGGAGTGGCGTTTCAGGTGCAACACTGAAATGCTGCCTTCATCAGAATGACAAAACCCACAAATTCCTGCAGGCATTTTCCTAACTGTAGCAGTATCAAGTCCAGAGTCCCCACTGATGTTGCTCAAAGAACATGAGTTTCCATCAAGGACTGTGCATTAGTCTAATTGTTCCAAGCAAACACCAACAAAACCGACATGTGGGTACTCTATATAGGTAGACCTTGATTTACAATGGCAATTGAGAACAGGATTTCCATTGCTAAGCCAGTCGTTAAATGAGTCGTACCCAGTATTGTGACCTTCTTGGCCACTGTTGTTAAGTGAAACACCACAGTTAAGTGAATGATGCGGTTATTAAACAAATTCAGCTTCTCCTATTGCAGGGATGGCTAACCTCTCTCTCCTCGCATGCCGAAATTGCAGCATTGCGTGTGCGCATGCCCACAACCATAATGCAATGCACCCTGCACCCTGCGCATATGTGCACAACTCTCCGTGCCCCCGCCACCCTCCGTACATGAGAGCACACATACCCTGCAGAACATTTTGGGCTTAGCAGGCTTTACTGAAGCCTCCTGGGACAAAAACAGGGCACGGAAGAGGTACACCACACGTGCGCATGTGCCCACACACAAATACACACACACCGTGGCCCATTTTGGGCCTAGCAGGCCTCCTTGAAGCCTCCTGAAACTAAAAATGTGGCACGGGGGGCACACTACAATTCCCCGAGGTCCATTTTGGGCCTAGCAGGCCTCCCTGAAGCCTGCTGAAACTAAAAATGGGGTGCAGAGGGGAGCACCTCACACCCTGTGCATGCACGCATGACCCCCACCCCCATGCATGCCTGTGCATCTCCACATGTGCGGCAAAGACCTGAAAATCAGCTGGCCGGCGGGAGGCATGCGAGCATGCACGGTGGGACTGAGCTGGGTGACAGCTTGCATGCCTGCAGAGAGGGCTCTGTATGCCACCTGTGGCCCATGTGCCATATATTCGCCATCCTATCCCTATTGGCTTTGCGTGTCAGTCATTGGCTGGAAAGATTGCAAATAGTGATCACATGACTGCAGGGTGCTGCAACTGTCATAAATACATACCAATTGCCAAGAGCGCAAATTTTGATCACGTGACCACAGAGATGCTACAATGGTCATACATGTGAGAACTGTCCCAAGTTCAGTTTTTTCAATGGCGTTGTATCTTGGAACAGTCATTGAACAAACAGTTGTAAGTCGAGGGCAATCTATATGTGGACTTTACTACTACATGAAACTTGGCTTCCCATATTCGAGATTGATGTCCATTGCTTTAGAATTGATAACACACCTATTGGTTATGTGTTGATCATCACTAGAGGTTTCAAAAGGCTTCCTATTCTTTTACTTTTATTCAACGGGTTAGGAGGCAATTCTGTTTGCATAACTATGTGAAGTACCTTTGAAGAGAGGGAAATGAAAATATTTGGAGAGTCGGGAGTCCTGTTTCTTTGACTTTGATAAAACATAAAATCCACTCAGTTGCAAGTATTCCTTGCCTGCATGTTAGTTAAAGCTGGTTGCTAGCAGAACACTTAAGTGAAGGCATTCTTTCAATACTGCTAAGGTGTTTTTTTTTTTGTTTTTTTCAATTGTGAAGTTGATTTCCTTAGCGTTTGACAGTTTTTCGTGATTTTTTTCTCTCTTTGCAATCTAAAATGTTGAGCTAATTCAATTTATCTTGTCCATTTTACTCACACAACTGAAACATATCTATGATAAATTAATGTGATATAGATAATTTGGAATGTAGTACAAGAATTCAATGCATACCCGTTATACTGTATTACCTAAGGATATAAAATTTTAATTTAAAAAGTTAAAGGTCCATAAATCATATTCTATCTATACTTGTCAGTGTTTTTGACAACCTATTTTGGGATAATCTCATTTTTTTTTTTCAGATGGCAAATATTTCAGTTTAACTTACTTTTCCTAAAAAGTTGAAAAAGGAAGAGTGCAATTCTTATTGAATTGAATGTGCCAATTCCATGGTCTCATATAATGATGGAAATGCTTGGCCATCCTTGGTTTTTAAAAAATATCACTGTAACATACCTGTTATTCTACTTGTCATCCCATTCTGGAATTATTAAAACTTTTATAACCAAATCCAGCTAACCATCACCGATAAACATATCACGATTGGAAGTTATTCCTCCCTCTCCCTCTCCCTCTCCCTCTCCCTCTAGATAGATAGATAGATAGATATAGAGATAGAGATAGATATAGAGATAGAGATAGATAGAGATAGAGATAGAGATAGAGATAGAGATAGAGATAGAGATAGAGATAGAGATAGAGATAGAGATAGAGATAGAGATATAGAGATATAGAGATATAGAGATATAGAGATATATAGATATATAGATATACAGATATATAGATATATAGATATATACGCATGCACACACACATATATACACACACAGAGATTTATAAGTATGTATATGGCTCTGTGTGTGTATGTTCCAACATAACTCTGGAATACTTCAACCAAACTTGGTACACAGATGACTTACTCTCTGGAAAAAAAGAGGGTGGGGGTAAAACACCTCTAAAAACCCTCAGGGGTGTGAGATCTGTTAAGATACAGCCTATTGTGCTTTAAAATGGCTTCTACTGTACTGCTGTAAAATGGATTCTACTGTGCAGCACAGTGGAGTTGTCATTGAAGCAGCTTCACAGTACTCCACAAGGGGGCTCCTTCTGGTAAGGGGGGGAAATCCAACATTAGAAATTAGGTTTGGTCTGGACATTTCCCCCTTATAAATGAATACACGGGCAATGCCAGGTTATCAGCTAGTTTATTATAAGAATGATGTGGATAACTGTCCTTGTAATTGATATGTAATTGAAATCTTCTGAGACATATTTTTTTTGTGATTGGTTGGAATTATCTGTATGACTGAAGCTGCGATAAAACAAAATGTTGAAGTTGCAGATGATGGCAACAAACAGGACTATAAAATTTAAATATTTCTGTAATGAGGATGCTGCCAAAAAAGTTTTTTACTCTGCCCTCTTGAGTTCTTTCTACTCAAACAGTAAAATGGGAAAAAAATGTTTTGTTCATGTCCTTTAGTTAGACTGTAATAGCCTTGAGGATTAAGCAATGGACAAGAACAAAGGTCTTTTTATACAATCTTTTTTGAGCTTAACAACATTTTTGGGTGATTGGGGTACTAATAATGAGGCTACTATAAAGAATAAGATCTATTCCTATCTATATTATGGACCATAAAGTTGCCTCTGTACCATCACCTTGATTTTCAGGTTACTGACAACATTTATATTTGACAGAGTCACTAAATTTCTCTGTCATCTCCCAGTTGGATGGTTATATTGTTCTTTTAGGGAGAAATCTTTGTAGTGCTGGAGCAGCCCAGTGAGAATAGAACCTCTTGGTGACTTTGTTATATTTGATTCACTTATCACATACTCATTTTAATTCTGAACTCCCCATAAGTTGTTTCCCTGCAGACAAGGTGCTGTTGTTAGTCTTCATCTCTCAGTTTCACAATTCATATCATTTCTCCATTCCTTGGGCTTGCTTGTTCCTGCATTTTTGGGCCAACTCATACCAATTGAGGGTGCCATATCTATATCTACTTGCTTTTCAGAACATGATCAAATACAACAGCTATATATAAATGCTCAGAAGAACTCTGGTTAGCTGAGTTACTGCATTAGAGAAACATGTAATGTTTGAAAAGTCATTAAACTTTGCAAAAGTACTCTGATTACCCCCTGGAGGTTGGTCATCTTCTTAAAAGAGTTGGTAAAAGATAATATGGCTCAATCATCTCTAAAACCCAAATTTTTCAACATTCCAAAGTTTATTTAATTTATCTCTCTTCCATAATACTAAACTACAAAATTAAAATGTACCAGACGCTCAACATGGACTAGAATATATGACTGATGCTTTTAGCTTGTAGCTTATCTACTTCACATAGTTGCTTCAGCTATTATATTATATATATTGTTTTATATTTTATTCATTGTGAACAACCCTAAGGGCGCTCTGCAACTATGTTTAGGCTAAGGGATAGAATAAATAAGCATGTGAACATGGCTATGCACATGGACAATTTTAAAGGAAATTTCCATTATCCCTTACCTCCTATTCAAGGTACTAATAGTGATAGTGATAAGATAGTGAGGATCTAGCTTCAAGGCAAAAGAAAAAAGAAAATGCTAAAATAATGGGATGCGCTCACACTAAAATGTAGGAACCTTCTGACCCTACAAAATTACAATAAACATATTAGTATTTTCCTCAAATTCTAAGATAACACCAAAAAATTCCCCACAATACAGGAAAGAATTTCCAATTTTCCTACCATAGTATACAGGTGAAACTCGAAAAATTAGAATATCATGCAAAAGTTCATTTATTACAGTAATGCAACTTAAAAGGTGAAACTAATATATGAGATAGACTCATTACATGCAAAGCAAATAGTTCAAGCCATGATTTGTCATAATTGTGATGATTATGGCTTATAGCTCATTAAAACCCCAAATCCACAATCTCAGAAAATTAGAATATTGTGAAAAGGTGCAATATTCTAGGCTCAAAGTGTCCCACTCTAATTAAGCCATAACTCCTGCAAAGGGTTCCTGAGCCTTTAAATGGTCTCTCAGTCTGGTTCAGTAGGAATCACAATCATGGTAAAGATTGCTGACCTGACAGTTGTGCAGAAAACCATCATTGACACCCTCCATAAGGAGGGAAAGCCTCAAAAGGTAATTGCAAAAGAAGTTGGATGTTCCCAAAGTGCTGTATCAAAGCACATTAATAGAAAGTTATGTGGAAGGGGAAAGTGTGGAAGAAAAAGGTGCACAAGTAGCAGGGATGACCGCAGCCTGGAGAGGATTGACAGGAAAAGGCCATTCAAAAGTGTTGGGGACTTTCACAAGGAGTGGACTGAGGCTGGAGTCAGTGTATCAAGAACCACCACATACAGACAGATCCTGGACATGGGCTTCAAATGTCGTATTCCTCTTGTCAAGTTGCTCCTGAATAACAAACAACATCAGAAGTGTCTTACCTGGGCTAAAGAAAAATAGACCTGGCCTGTTGCTCAGTGGTCCAAAGTCCTCTTTTCTGATGAGAGCAACTTTTGAATCTCATTTGGAAACCAAGGACCCAGAGTATGGAGGAAGAATGGAGAGGCACACACTGCAAGATGCTTAAAGTCCAGTGTGAAGTTTTCACAGTCTGTGTTGATTTGGGGAGCCATGTCATCTGCTGGTGTTGGTCTACTATGCTTCATTAACTCCAGGGTCAATGCAGATGAGTCCAACCCTTCTGCAGGCGAGCTTTATGGGAATGCTAACTTCATTTTCCAGCAGGACTTGGCACCTGCCCACACTGCCAACAGCACCAAAACCTGGTTCAATGACCGTGGGATTACTGTGCTTGATTGGCCAGCAAACTCACCTGAACTGAACCCCATAGAGAATCTATGGGGCATTGCTAAGAGAAAGATGAGAGACATGAGACCAACAATGCAGAAGAGCTGAAGGCTGCTATTGAAGCATCCTGGTCTTCCATAACACCTCAGCAGTGCCACAGGCTGATAGCTTCCATGCCACGCCACATTGAGGCAGTAATTGCTGCAAAAGGGGCCCAAACCAAGTACTGAGTACATATGCATGCTTATACTTTTCAGAGGTCCAATATTGTTCTATGTACAATCCTTGTTTTATTGATTGCATGTAATATTCTAATTTTCTGAGATTGTGGATTTGGGTTTTTCATGAGCTGTAAGCCATAATCATCACAATTATGACAAATCATGGCTTGAACTATCTTGCTTTGCATGTAATGAGTCTATCTCATATATTAGTTTCACCTTTTAAGTTGCATTACTGAAATAAATGAACTTTTTGCACAATATTCTATTTTTTTTATTTTCACCTGTATATTCCATTAAGCAAATATATTAAAAAAACAGAATATAAATCATAATAATTGCATCCCAAAGAATAGAAGACTTTTTAAAAAATATGTACGTATTATCTGAAAATTCTAAAGAATGGGTGAAGTGCCAAATGATTGGTAGAGAATGAATGTCCCTAACCCTACTTCAGTGGTGCAATTCAACTGGTTCTATCCAGTTCAAGCGAACCGATAGCGGTGGCAGTGGGAGGACATCATCATGTCCCATTTTCGATGCTCTGTGCATGTGTGGAAGGTCCTGCACATGTGCGGAGGTCGTGTGTGTGAGTGAAGTGAGTGCATGCATGCTCACATTTGTGAACCAGAAGGGACAGTAAGCTGATTTCACCCTTCCCTACTTCCAGTAAAGGTGAGGGGGAGAATTACTGAAGAAAGCATGATCAGTCTGATAGTCTTATTTGAGAGAATTCTAGACATCATAAAGTGATTGATTGATTAATTATTAGGATTCAGTATTATAGCCTGAGTCATCTAGTATGATAACCTGATCATTAGAATTCAGTAGCCTCCATAATTGTTAACTCTTCCAGTTAGGCCAATCAGGAAACAGATAGTACAAGGACTACTAGAATTCTACTTTATTATTGTAAAAAGTAATAACACAATTTTGAAACCCTCCCAGGATGTCTCCCTTCCATTTCCTCTCATACAGCATCTGAATTTATCCATCATTACCAAACCTAATTTTTATTTTTTCAAATTCATTATGAATAGTTCATGGACTGGTTCTATGGCCATGGCTTGGTGAGCATGGCATGGCTTGGTGGGCGTGACAGGGGAAGGATGCTGCAAAATCTCCATTCCTGTCGCACTCCAGGGGAAGGTTCCTGCAAAATTCCCATTTCCTCCTGATCAACTGGGACTTGGGAAGCAGAGAATAGATGGGGAGCAGGCCAGCCAGAGGTGGTATTTACTGGTTCTCTGAACAACTCAAAATTTCTGCAACTGGTTCTTCAGAACTGGTCAGAACCTGCTGAATACCATCTCTGCTATGCTCGTATGTAATGAATGTGGGAATGGCCTTGGAAGACAGGTAGAAAATCTGCAGTCTAAGTGTGATACATGAAATTGAATCTAAAGGAGGAACAGTAGTGAAAGCATCTCAGAAAAGATTTTCCCTAGTTTTGGGGAGAATAAAAGTAAGAGATAGAAGGGATATTTTCAGATTTGTAAGATTCTATTAATGTAGCCTTATAATAAAAAAATAGAGATGATAATCATGGCCGTGTTTTTAATCTGGATTACCTCATAAGGCTGGTATCAGTTTTTCAAGTCATAATTTATACCTCCTATCCCTCATCTTCCTGGGTCTTTCCTGAGCTGCTTTTGTCATCCCTTCTCCTTCCAACTCAAATTTCATTCATCAGGTCATTGCCTAGTCTGAGAATCTTCCTCTTTTCATCCAAGGTCATTCCTATATACCAGTGACAATTGGATTCAAAGAAGGTAGGGTATCAAAACAATACATGAACAGCTTCAATTGCTAAGGGTGACTGATCAACAAATGCAGACATCTCTTGGCCATGCTTTGTGATTTCCTCCTCATAATATGTTGAAGAGAAACCAATACATCAGACTAAAATAAACTGATAAATTCATACAAAAGTGTTGCTTCTTATTCCTATTTTGAGAAGAAAATATTTGAGAAACGACCTCAGTAAATTCTGAACCGAACAGTTAGCAAGCTATTAATGGGAAATCCAAATGTCTGAATTTGGTTTGGTGTTTTTCAATTCCTCTTTAACTTGCATTCTGTTATAGTGTTTAACAGATGGTACCATAAACATGAATGCTGGGAAGAAAATTCACCAAAATGCAGTGTCTGAAAATGCTTAGAAGGACAGTCGAAGTTTGTAATAAACAAAAGAGAAATTAAAGATGGTCTTAGAGCAGTTAATGATGTCAGTCAAATTGCACGGTTCTATTACGGCAGAACATGTAACTACATAAATATACCACTTAAGCGCCAGATAAAACACTCATCCATTAAGCAGAAAAAGATGTGTTTTCCAAATAACATGTGCTTCCATTTAGCATTTTGAGCCCACAACCCTTTTTCTTTTATACCTGACATCATTCTACAAAACAAATAGGGAACTCGGAAAGCCACGGTGCTAAGTAATTAGTATAATTTCCATTTTTATCCTCCAAATTTAGTATGGAAAAGACGAACCCTACTCTTAGTTATGACTGCAAGCAGCAGTGTGGTCAGTGACAGAGATGTGTGATCTCATAACAAAAATAAACCTAATCCTGAATAATCATTCTTAGGTTAGAGATGGTCTATAACTATACTGCAATAAATACCAAAAAAAAAAAAAATTACAACGTCTACTGTGGACATGATAAGTCCTTTGACAGAGATTGCAAGTCTAAGCAATTCTTGCAGGAAGCTGTTTTAGATCAAAATATGTGTCCAGTGAAGCAGTTTACATCCCCACAAACTATTTTGATTCAATAAGCAGCTCAGAGATATTGAGGATAGCTGAAGATCTCTTTTACCAACCTCTAACCCAGTGTTTTTCAACCTTTTTTGTGCAAAGGCACACTTTTTTCATGAAAAAAATCACGAGGCACACCACCATTAGAAAATGTTAAAAAAATTTAACTCTGTGCCTATATTGACTATATATAAAGTAATTTTTCCATGGCACACCTTACACTATGTCACGGCACACTAGTGTGCCACGGCACAGTGGTTGAAAAACACTGCTCTAACCAAATCTACAGCACATTCCTATGGGGAGAGCTATAGTTTCCAAAGGCATTTAAACTAGCAAATGCAATTAATAGAGTTCCAATTACTATGTCTCGTTTCCTCTTTCTATTTTGTAAGCCCAGAGATGCTAACAAAATGCATTACGACAGAAATGCAAATATTTGGGATCTTATTTTTATTATTAATAATAATGTTGTAGGTAGCTGTATTTGGAAGAAAATAGCCAACTAGAAAATGGTATGCAAAGGCTTTTTTTACTTAGGACTTAGAATTATTCAGGGAACAAATGCAGGAACAAAAAGGAAAAACAAGATGAAGATCATAACTGGGAAAGAATAATGGTGAAAGTTGCAGTGAGAGTAATGAGAGCTGCTGGTGGGAAAAAGAACAAGCAATGTACTTGTTTTATATGTTTGTGCTTAGTATACAACCTCCCTACTTCACATAGGGAAGGACCATTACTCCAAACCAGAATACCCACTTAATGTCAGTGTTCCAAATATCATGTAGAATTAAATCAGAGTCCAAGGCAAAACGATCCTTAAAGTTCCAATTTAATAAAGCAGACATCTTAACACATCTGTGTTAATCCCAATTCTGGAAATGACATCAGAATTCCACCCAGTTAAAAGTTCATGATCTTGTCCCCACACCCACAATCCATCATATGGTCCAATCTTCTTCCACGCTGGCGTCTCCACCCAGCTGCTTCCATTCAGGTGTAAAAGTGCGGAGACAAAAGATGACCTTGGCTTTTAGACAAGAATGAAAACAATACATTCCACAATCCTACTCCTGTCTATTCCCCCCTCCCATCAACTATACTAATGAAACAGCATAATGAAATAAGAGAAAGTGTGGCAGGCCAAAATTCTAAAAGGAATATAATTGAAGGACTGACACTTAACTTGTAGAAAATCCAAGGCCAGTCCCCAGTGCTGATGTTCTGTTTGCAACCTTAGGAAACCACTAATTGATTCTGAGCTAAATGGCAACTGCTCTGATTTACAATATGGACAATTCTGTATTCCACTTAGACACACAATGCCAATTTTCTCTATACAATTCCTATACGTATTTCCATACATATAGACATGTATGGTGAAGAATGTGTATAAACAGACATTGTGTATACCAGGGATGAACCTTCAGCTTCGTTTCCTGCTTTTTGAAATTAGATTGTAATGATTCAGTACTCAATCCTTAGAGGTCCCATGTTCCAGCTTGGAGGATGAACTAAGGTACTCAACAATCAAGCACCCAAAATTGCATGCCATTTTCTTGATCACATCTCACAAGATCACAAATAAGAATGCCACCATAGGAGATTTTGATCCTCTCCTGTGGGATCATATGCAATACTGCCAAGAATGTTTATCATTTTGCAGTATTTATTTTTAAACAATATTTTTTTAAACATTAATTTGGAAAACTGTGGGTGTTAGAAGAGTCACGAAAAGAAATGCTTATAAAGTCACAAAGTTGCAATAAAGAAAAGAATTTTTTTTACAACCAATGAATACAATTTATTTCACTAAGCACCTTGCATATATCAATTAACAGACCATCTCATCAGCTTTGCTAATATAATTAAATAACATAAATGAATAAAGATATTGAAATTAAACATTTTTCTTCTATGCATGGCTTTTAAATTCCAAATAAGGAGACTTGCCTTTATTTAAATTTCTGAGATGTCTCCGGTACAAATAATAAATAAGAAGGTGATCAAAATTAACAGATAATAAAATTATTACTTAAGGAGGGAGGGAGAGAGGAGGAAGGAGGGAAGGAAGGAAGGAAGGAAGGAAGGAAGGAAGGAAGGAAGGAAGGAAGGAGGGAAGGAAGGAATTTCAGCTTAAAGATACACAAATTTATTTTGTGGCTGTTTTTATTAATGTAATGTTTTTAATTTTTTGAATAATTTTAGAATCATAAGCTGCTCCGAAGATTTGGTTGAGTTGGGTGGCTATAGCAAATGAATGAATGAATGAATGAATGAATGAATGAATGAATATCCAAGTATACCGAGGTGCCAAGGTACTTACAGTTGAGAACAGCTATTATTACAATTCCATATTTTTTTTCTATTTC
The DNA here is from genome assembly GCF_051295495.1 of Thamnophis sirtalis. Lineage (NCBI taxonomy): Eukaryota > Metazoa > Chordata > Lepidosauria > Squamata > Natricidae > Thamnophis > Thamnophis sirtalis. The sequence goes on along the minus strand of NW_028261385.1, from coordinate 134,527,391 downwards.
TATCAAGGAATGCTTTGACCCAATCTCCTACAATTAGAACAACAGAATAACATAAAGATATTGCTGTCTTGAATAAGTAGAAATGTTTTTTTTTTTTAAAAAAAAAGTTGTGTAAGTTAAATCTATTAAAATTTCTGGCTCAGAAAGAAAGTATTTTCTGTTATACTTCCCACACGTTATCCTTTTGTTATGCTGATATTGGGTTGACTTTAAGCCTGGGCTAAATCCACTACCTTATAATAGGCTGTGATCAGTTAATTCATGTATTATGATTCTTGGAAACCTTTACTATATATGATTCACTCATTTTAATAATCCTGATTTCCATTTCTAGGCCTGTGCAAGTCTTTTTTTTTTTTTCACCATAAACCTTCTGCCCTTTAACATCAAAACTTGACTGAGGTGGATTAATCCTGTACTGGAATGGCTACACTGCCTACTGTATGTCCTCCGATAAGGCAATATGTACAGAGTGATACTTTAATGAAAAGAAAATAACTTTTCATATAGTACTGAACCACAAAATATGCATCTGTCTGTCCTTCGTGCTTGATTATAATGGATGTGTGTGCATCTGTGTCTGTATGTTTTAAGATAAAGCCTTCTGGCAATACATCAAAACCCCTTGTTTGGTTTTAGTGTAACAACTGCAAACTAAATACACTTTCACAGCTTACTCAGAACAATGCTCTTTCAAATGTCCTTAGGTTTTCCTCCAGGCAACAGCAGTTATGGTCCATGGTGCAATATTTGTTGCTGTGGATAACAATGCACCATCAAACTGAGAAACTCCCCATAGCACCAGTGGTGAAAGTAAAAGGGACTTTACTCCCTTACTTTCAAAACCAATCAAAAACCTGTTAATATTTTCCTCTGTCTCTATACTAATCAGACTTCTGGGAAGGAACAAACTTGTGATGACTGGACTGACTTAAATACTAAAGGACTATTTTGTTTTGTTTTAAATATCTGGTTTTGCAGAACGATGCTGAGTCGAGATAAGCCAATGTAGCTAATATAAACAAACTGCTCCAGGTGGTAATTTTCACTGTTACAACCATTTGCCTAATCATATCCCCATTATACAGTGGAAGGGTCAGTCTAAGTTAAAGTTGTAGTGCACAGAAAGCAAATTTGGAGAACTAAGAGTGCAATTCAGGAGTGGGATTTAACCGGTTCAGACCGGTTCAGGTGAACTGGTAGCTCCGACGATCAGCTGGGTAGCAAACCGATTCACATCGATGATAGCAATAGCAGTTAGACTTATATACCGCTTCATAGGGCTTTCAGCCCTCTCTAAGTGGTTTACAGAGTCAGCATATTGCCCCCAACAACAATCTGGGTCCTCATTTTACCCACCTCGGAAGGATGGAAGGCTGAGTCAACTCTGAGCCGGTGAGATTTAAACAGCCGAACTGCAGATCTGCAGTCAGCTGAAGTAGCCTGCAGTGCTGCATTTAACCACTGCGCCACCTCGGTTCTCACCTCTGATCAGGTGGGCCTGCCTGCCCTTCCACTTTACTATTTATATCCTCTCAGCAGACTTGCGAAGCAAAGTGGAGTGGGGCGCCTCTGCTGTTTTACTCCCCAGAAGTAATGTGGAAGGTAAATTTTGATAAAACTGTACATGCATGTGAAGCGCACGTCAGGCACATGAAGAGCGCACACACATGCGAAGCACACAATCACCAAACCAGTTGTTAAACCAGCAGGATCCCATCACTGGTACAATTGAATATCAAAGGGTCAAAACACTGCTGTTTCATTAAATCCTTACGGACTACGTGGATACTTCTATGCAACTTTCTTGGCAGCAGTGCAGAAATGTCATGCTTTCTTGTGTGACATCTTTTCACCTTCTCTTTTAGCTCTGAAATTCCCCCATTGGGTTCCACCCAAGCACTGACTAAAGCTAACCCTATTTAGCTTGCAAGTCCGAACAAGGTCAGCTAGTTGCTTCCTTTTATTGAGATTGCACAGAAGTGCTTATTCCTATAAGCGCTGTTTCCTTAAATCCGTTTGATATCTCTCAATCGGAAATACTGTGACTGGCAGCTCACGGGAGACAGAAATGGGAAGAGAAGGGCTAGCAGATTTGGAAAATCACTTCAGAATGTCTATCTGTTCTACCCTTTCCCCAAAAGCTTCAATCAGCAGCTCCCTAGTGGCATCACTTCTGGCAGGAGCCAAAAAGCAAGAGCAAGCCTTCAACCAGGAGTGGCTTTTTGCCAATAGCAAGCAGCTTTAGTTTGACCTGTACAGCTGTCTACAACTTTGGGCTGGTTGGAAGCTGTTGCTTACTTTGTTCCCCTTTCAAAAGAAACCAATTCAGAAACTAAGCTGGAAGGAGACAGTTTATACTGCCTGCCTTTTTATTTTTGGCAAAGATAGTAATTGTATATAGCAGTGATTGTGAACATTTTCAACACGAGTGTGCTCATCACGGCCACCCTCCGGGTTCTAGCATGCATGCATTCCTGATGATCAGCTGGCCAGCACGCATGCGCAGGCCGGTTTTCCAACCGATGCATGCGCAAAGGGATCATGCTCAGAAAAAGCCGAACTTCCGGGTTCTGGTGCACATGCTCAGCCGACAATCAGCTGGCTGGCGTGCATACGCACACAAGCTTTTGCCGCTGCTGCACATGCAAAGGACAGCTGATCATCGCACATGCATGCACACAAGAAACCCAGAAGACAAACAGGTAAGGCCGTGCATGCCGGGTGACATGGCTTTGTGTGCCACTTTCAGCATGGGTCCCATAAGTTCACCATCACGGGCATATAGGTAGTCCTCAACTTGCAACAGTTTCTTTAATAACCATTGAAAGTTACAAGGGCATTGAAAAAAAAGTGACTTATGATTGTTGTTCACACTTAACGACCATTGCAGCACCCCCATGGACATGTAATCAAAATTTAGGTGCTGGGCAACTGACTCATATTTATGATGGTTGCAGTGTCCTGGGCCATGCAATCCCCTTTTGCAACCTTCTGACAAGCAAAATCAATGGAGGAGCCAGGTTGACTTAACAACCATGTTACTAAGAACTGCCGTGATTCTCTTGCACCATTAAAGTTCAGTTCAGTTCAGTTCAGTTGCGTTTATTTATAGGCCGCCCTTTTCCCTGAGGGGACTCAGGGCGGCTAACAACTTATGGGAGGGGAAGACATACAATGACATAAAAACACAGTATATAGTTAAAATCAAACAACATTCATTCAACATTCGGGCGGGGGCAAATTATGGTCTTTACCCCCAGGCCTGGCGGGATAGCCAGATCTTGAGGGCTGTGCGGAAGGTCTGAAGGGTGGTGAGGGTACGAATCTCCACGGGGAGATCGTTCCAGAGGGTCAGAGCTGCTACAGAAAAGGCTCTCCTTCGCGTAGTTGCCAGCCGGCACTGGCTGGCAGATGGCACTCGGAGGAGGCCTAATCTGTGGGATCTTATGGGTCGAGAGGAGGTGATTGGCAGGAGGCGGTCTCCCAAAGATCATTAAATGGAGCAAAATTCACTTAACAATTGTCTAACTTAGCAACAGAAATGTTGGGCTGAATTTTGGTACTGCTTGTACCTGAAGGGAAATTATGTCAACCTGGGAAAGACAAGGATGACCTAATTCCCTTCTCAAGGAGAAGATGTAGGGATAGACAGTTGGACAAAAAAGATAAAGCCATTGGTTAGATCAGAGGCCCCCAAACTCTTCAGCTTATTAACCCTTTGGGAAGTTTCATATTGTTCGTAAACCCTCAGATATTTGTTATATGAAAATAATGAATACTACTGTAATATATCTGAAAATCAGTTTGATATAGTGGTTAAAACATCAGACTAGAATCAGGAAACCATGAATGCAGTCCAGGGGTGGGATTCAGCTGGTTTGCACCAGTTCAGGCGAACTGGTTGTTAAATTACCCACCCACACACTATAAAAGTGGATCCTGGGTGCTGAGCTGCATTGCAATGGAGAAATGGGCAACTGAGTGCCCAGCGCAAGGGAAGGAGAAGACTGATTTCCCTCCTCTCTTCCTCATGCCTGCTGCTCCATTGCCCATTTCTTCATTGCAGTGCAGTGCCCAGGATCCACTTTGATAGGGGGGTAAGTTAACAACCGGTTCGCTGAGAGTCAGGTTGGCCAGGAGGCCAAGGAGGCTCATCCTGCATGTGCAGTGGAGCTGGAGGATGGAGATGCACCACGCTTCACACGACAGCCAATCTGACCCTGGGCAAACCAGTTGTTAAATTATTTGAATCATACCTCTGGTTTAGTCCAACCTTAGGCAGAAAGCCAGCAGGATGACCTCGGGCTGAATGATTCTCTCTGGGAAGCAGGCAATGGCAAACCCACTCCCGAAAAGCCTTGCCAAGAAAACTGTAGGGTCTTGTCCAGGCAGTCCCTGGGAACTGGACATGATTGCCTGGAAGAAGAAAAAACCCTAACTAAGCAATAACAATAACAATTATAACAGTAATTTCATAATAAACTATGAAAATATAATTTTTTTACTGGAATAGCAATATTATAAATGGGAAGGATGTATCTGATGAGCATCAACAATGGCACTGATTTGATGAGAGACTGGGGAATTTTAGTCATAAGTCATTACATTCTTCTGGGTTCAACCAACCCAGTCATTTACTGACACACCCCCAACCCCTTTTAAAGGTTTTTATTAGGTAAACATTAAAAACGTTGGACATAGTGAAACATTTATGGCATAGTCATTTCCATAGAGTTCTTGGATCTTATAACAATAACAGTTTATATCCATTACATAGATAGGTGTAATCTATCAAATTGCCTATCCATTAATCCCTTTCGTTATATAGTTACTATCAGTACATATACATATCAGTTCCTTCCTATCATACAATATTAATATCATATTTCCAATGCTTAACTTGTCTGTGTTTTTCTGTCCCAATGTTTTTCCCTCATTGCTAACCATCGGTACCATTTGTCCCAGATGTCATGATATTCTGCCTCACCCTTGTCCTTGAGTTTAAGAGTCAGTCTGTCCATCTCTGCACATGTTAATATCATATTTACTATTTCTTGATCTGAGAGGGTCTCTTTGATTTAATGACCCCTTTCAACCTCCAGCTATTTATTCTCAAATTGGATAAACTCATCAAACCTTGGGGTAAGATATTGACCAATTTGGGGGATCCGGGGTTAGATATACAACAATTTTCCATTTCACATTTTTCTTAAAAGAAAAAAATATGTGCCTCCCAGTTCTGTTGCTGAATGTAGGATGGGTTCATTAGAAAACCTCCTTAGTGATTTAATTCTGCATGGAGACAAGGGGTGAATTCCCCTTTCCAAATTTCTTGTCCTGTGCTTTTGAAACAAATTTGCATTTTACTAGATACACTGGTTTTAATCTCTTGCACCTGCTGATTCTTTTCATTTTGCAATTGAGTTGCCAGCATGCTTTCATTTCATCCTGCATATTTATTTTTTTGCTGTGATGTTATTGTATTTTATTGGACCATTATTCATGCTTTAAATTATGTTATATAACACAAAAATATTAATTTCTGAAGTGTTTAGTATATGAAATATATAAACAGGACAGCAACCTGGATTTTGACGTCAAATTGGAAGGCCAAACATAGAATTGTGAACAAGCATGAATCACAGATCCATTTATCCCCACATTTCCAAATCTGAAATAAAGACATTTCAATATGCTTCATGTAACATAAGGCACAAACTCCCCCCACCCTCTTTCCTCTTCTCTACTTTGGAGCACATTATGCCCTGAATGTCCAACTTTTTTGCTTCCCTGGGCCTCATTGAATGAAGAGAAATTGTCTTGGGTTGCATATATAATATTTAATATAGTTATTATATATAAATGACATCATAATGTTAAAATGTAGAGTCTTGTGGGTTGTATTACTAGCTGCCCATGAGCAATGGTTGGGCACGTCTACATTATGTGAAGACCTAGGTCTCAAGCAGTGGTGGATTTCAAAAATTGTTCCAACCTACTCTGTGGGTGTGGCCTCCTTTGTGGGAGTGGCTTGCTGCCCATGTGACCGGATGGGAGTGGCTTGCCGCCCATGCGACCGGATATGAAGATGCCAGTTTTCAAAAGTGTGCACATGATTGTGGTTTCCTTAACATGAACAGTAAATCCATGCACACCTGGTACAGGCCTATATTCCAAGGGCCAATGCAAAACTATTCTACTGAGGCAATTTCTACAACTTATGTAGTGCAAATCCATATATGTGTTAACTGAATGAAATGGAGCTTATTGTCAGGGAATTGGATAGTAAAGATTGTAGCCTTCTAACACAAACACCATTGAAGGGAAAAAAATTCAAATTAAAGAAAAAAATATCTCATGCCATATCATTTTCTTCACAACAATATGTTTTGCTGTTATCTGCTTCCTCGTCTAGGCTTGAGCTCTGGGGTTTCTGGAGGCCTTTCATCAAAATTTTATCAAGTGTAATGCTGGTTGTCTTTGTAAGATTAACCAGGATCAGCTCGATGTGGTCATCACTGATCCATTCAGAAATCTCTCTAGTCAACCCCTAGGCATTGTTCAAGCAAATAATAAACTGAGGTCCTTGTTGCCAAGGGAATAGTCAACCCTGAAGGGCTCTTCATAGTGCTCAGGATAAAAATATCATTTTTTTTTCCCATTATCAAACTGCCTTTAGAAAAAGGTCATGTTTCCAAAAAGAGAAAGAAGAAAATGTCTTCATATATATAATCGTCATCAAATGAGTATACCTTCAAAAGCTCCTAGAGTTAAAGAAAACAGAAAGTCCCATGTGTGGAATAAAATTGTTAAAAATAAGTATATTCATTTTAACTATATGGAACCCAAGTTTTTTTTCCCCTAAGGGAAACATTTGCTATGGGACTTCACAATAATAATAATAATAATCCAACAATCCTCGGACATTCCAGTTGATAGGTAAGTAAGTAGCCTAAATTAAGTGTGTCAAGGGATCTCAAGCTCAATACTTCCAAAGAACCAGTTCTTCCAGTGGTGGGTTTCAAAAATTGTTCGAACCTACTCTGTGGGTGTGGCCTCCTTTGTGGGAGTGGCTTGCTGCCCATGTGACCAGATGGGAGTGGCTTGCTGCCCATGTGACCGGATGGGAGTGGCTTGCCACCCATGTGACTGGATATGAAGATGCTGATGACACTTGTCAGAACCACCTTAAATTACCTCACACACAGCACTGGCATGCATAAGAATATGATGTAAACTTGTTTTTTTAAAGGCATCTTTGGTTTGCGTTAAAACAACTTCAACACATGCAATGTTCTGATTGCATCACAAACGCAGTAGTCATCCTTACCTTTCACAGAGGCACTGAGTTTTATAAATATGAGCATGATAGTGTAGAATAATCATATCCAAGGACCAGTGGTGGGATTCAAAAAAATTTGGAACCTCATCTGTAGGTGTGGCCTGCTTTCCATGTCCACTGGTGGAACCTCTTCTAACCGGTTCGGTAGATTTGACGAACCTGTTCTACCAAATAGGTGCGAACTGGTAGGAACCCACCTCTGAATTCTTCCATACTACAACTACAACTATGCCTCATGTACTGAACTTCCACAGACGATAATCCACTGTCTCTGTAGTAGCTAACAATTGAAAACTGGATCATTTACTGTTCTCACAGGATAAGAATTTAACGGCCTGGAATTAATTTAATACCTTTGTACCACATTGGTTGCAGTGCCAAATTTTAACCGGGGGGGGAGGGGGGACCTTAAGTAGGTCATCTACCTAATAATGTAATAACTTATTCTTTTAGCATGATTTTTGTTTACATAAAGATTTTTTTTTTCTGCCTAGGAACAATTTTTGAGTCATGTAGTCAATTTTAATCAAGGCATTATTTTGTTTGTAGCTCAAAAGCTATGCCAGCAAAAAGGAACAGATTTTTTGCCTCAACTGTCCATCTTCCAAAATTGCTTTTTCCTGGGCCTCATCTGGCACCCCTCTCCCCTTTTAATGCACAATTAGCAGCTGCAACGAGAAGTGCTATTTGTCGAGCACTTACAGGTTTTCCCAGTATTTTTGTGGTATTTTTCTCTTGGCTGCCCTCCCCAAATTTGACTAATCCAAAGATACAGTTTGCAGTGTTAATTTAAAATAATTACAGGCTTAACTTTTTTTCTCTCTCTCTTAGAAACTGAAGAATGATGTCTGAAGAAACGTCTGCAATTCAATTCTCTCTGTCACAAAATCCATCATTTCTGCACATGTGCAGCTAATAAGAGCGTCAACCCCATATGTACATAGCAGGCTGTTGCTCGTCGAACAATAAAACATTTTTCCCACCGTGAAAAAGTTTCCTTTTAATACTTTACTCCCACCCCTTTTACTTTTCACTTCAAGTAGTACCACTACAAAGCAATCAAAAGTGTACAATCTTGCTTAAGGCATACACATTCCAATTTCAGCTGAACACATACAATAACACCCTTCAGTCTTGCTCATGACAAGCATAATCCTGACCTCAATCCGCCAAACCCTGGAAAATCAAGATCGAGTTAAGAGGCACAAATCACCTAAGCCACTGAAAACTCCCCATTGCCTTGGCCAAGCAAACAAACAAATAAATCCATCGCCGGCCATATTTGCCCATTCTCCTCCCCTATGTTGGACAAACTTCTACAACTCTAATAGATTTTCTGCTTTCCCAACTTCGGAAGCCCTTCTCCTGAGCCAGCAGGAATTCACCATGCCCTAACCTCATAGGAGAAGAACATAATGCCCTAGGAATGAAGCAGAAAGAGCTCAGCTAGGAGAACTCTTCAGACATAATTGCACATCAGCAGTTTCTTCCAGACTGGGAGGAAAGCAAAAAAGCCTCTGTTTGTTCAATCAGAACTGGAAAAACTTCTCTCAACAGGAAAAACAGATTCCATATCATTTCAGTCATTCTCCCTACTATTATTTACCCAGGGTGGGGTCAGAGTGGGGGGTAATCTGGTGAAATCACACTGTCTTCTCTAATTGCCTTCTCAAGATTGCAAAAATGTGGCCGGAACGTGGGGATATCATTAGAGCGGGCAGACATAATTTTTGTTCCACATTGTAAGGACTGGCCTTTTCTTCCTTCTTTTAAAATAAAGCAGAGGCATTCAGGGCAGCAAAATCTTACACTTTTGCTATTTTTTTTTAACCCCAACAGACATAGCACCACCAAATATCCATGCATTGTATGGTTTGGGGATGCAGAGGTTGTTTACTCTGGATTTACATGTGCAAGCATTTCTTTGCTTACTTCACTTTAAGCTTATTTGGAACAAATAAATTGGGGATTTTACAGGTACTGGATCTTATAGCTTGAGAAATGATAATATAAGAAATTCATCAGGAATGCTACACATTATTGTAAGCTTGAGAAATGATAATATAAGAAATTCATCAGGAATGCTACACATTATTGTATGTGTATGTGTATGTGTATGTGTATGTGTATGTGTATGTGTATGTGTATGTGGTATGTGGTATGTGGTATGTGTATGTGTATGTGTATATGTGTATGTATGTATGTGTATGCCCAAATATATCCTCCCATATTTGGGCATACCAGGGGTTGTGACTTTAAATATATACCTCTCACCCTGGCTGGCTGATAAGGAGTCGAGCTGTGTAGCTCAATGGTTAACACATCTGCCTGAGAGGCAATAGAGCACAGGTTCGATTCCCAACAAGGGTGTGGCTAGCTGATGAGAGCTAAATAGCTTGAAATAGATCTACACTAGTCTCCCTTTATTTATTTATCAGCATATATACACACACACACACACATTTTTATTTGTGCTGATAAATAAATAAAGGGAGACTAGTATAGATCTATTTCAAGCTATTTAGCTCTCATCAGCTAGCCATACCCTTACTGGGATTTCTCCCATAATTGGGGCTTACCAGGGGTTGTGACTCTAAAGATAGATAGATAGATAGATAGATAGATAGATAGATAGATAGATAGATAGATAGATAGATAGATAGATAGATAGATAGATAGATGATAGATGATAGATAGATAGATAGATAGATAGATAGATGATAGATAGATGATAGATAGATAGATAGATAGATAGATAGATAGATAGATAGATAGATAGATAGAAAGAAAGAAAGATAGATAGATAGATAGATAGATAGATAGATAGATAGATAGATAGATAGATAGATAGATAGATAGATAGATAGAGGGGAGGGAGGGAGGGGGAGGGGAGGGGGAGGGGAGGGGGAGGGGAGGGGAGGGAGGGAGGGAGGGGGAGAGAGAGAGAAAGAAAGAGAGAGAGAGAGAGAGAGAGAGAGAGAGAGAGAGAGAGAGAGAGAGAGAGAGAGAGAGAGAGATATTGTATATTAGAAAAAGACAAGGTTTTTTTTCCTCTTCATGATTCCTGACCAAAGTATGGAAAAACCTCTGAATTAGAGAGGCCTCCTCATTACTTTACCTTATTTTATTTCAAATATTATCAAATATTATGAGGACCCGGATTGTTGTTGGGGGCAATATGCTGACTCTGTAAACTGCTTAGAGAGGGCTGAAAGCCCTATGAAGCAGTATATAAGTCTAACTGCTATTGCTATCTTTTCTGAGTTGAAATTAAACTTTTCATTCACATCTAAAAACATTATTTTATCTGCCCAAACTGCTCAAGTGAATGAGTTAAGTTCAAGTTTTGTTTATCTGAAATAAAACTTTAGTTAACGTAAGAAACTTGCTCTATTGGATTCTTCACTATCCCCCTAAGGGGCCATCACCACCAATTTCTTCCTGAAAAGAGCCATGCAATATTGATTATGGATGCCTGTTAAAATGTTTGTTTAGCAAACTTTTTGGGAAAAGAGGTGTCCAGTATATCTGAAAGTCTCCCATCTTTTTTTCTCTCTCTCTTTCCAAGGTTAAACTACAAGCATATACAAAACTGCCAGCCCTGGTAGGTAGATCAAATCAGGATATCAGCTCCACATGAAAGCTAAAATTTGGCTATAATAACACAATCATGTAAGTCTAATTGTACCTCTTTCCTCTTCTTTTACTTTCCTCTTCTTTAACAAGGGGACACCAGAGGTGGTATTCAGCAGGTTCTGTCCAGTTCTGGAGAACTGGTAGCGGAAATTTTGAGTAGTTCAGAGAATCAGTAAATACCACCTCTGGCTGGCCTCGCCCCCATGTATTCTCTGCCTCCTGAGTCCCAGCTGATTGGGAGGAAATAGAGATTTTGCAGCAACCTTCCCCTGAAGTGGAGTGGGAATGGAGATTTTACAGTATCCTTCCCCTGCTATGCCCATCAAACCATGCCCACCAAGCCAAGCGATGCCCACAGAACCAGTAGTAAAAAAAAATTGAATCCCACCACTGGGGGACACTCCTTGATCTTCTTCCCAATGTTATACCATTGCTCTTGATTAAAAAAAAGTTTCACACTCTTTTGCCTAGATAGTGGTTCTTGCATATTTTTGTCAAAACAATATTCCTTACTCTCTATAAAAGCTCTCTAAGGAATGTCATTCTGAGTGCTAGACTTAATGTTCTATTGAAGGACACTTTTCCCCCAATTGCTTTATAAGCAAGGAAACAATAACAGTGACATGGTTTCTTTTTTTTTTTTTTCAGAAATTCAAGGCCACAAAGACAAAACTGTTTTTGACTTGACATTTTAATTATTTGACACAACAGTGTAACAGAAAAATATGAATAGCGGGACTGGGAGTGCAATTAGAAAAATGCCGATGATGGTCTGAATCATTGGAGGAGAGCTATTAATAATGTAAGAAAGGGTAAGTTTGAAAAATATAATATTCCTTGTAACTTTGGTCTGGAGAATTACCCCTTCAGTCAAGAATAAAAGATCAAAGATGGAATGGAATGGAATGGAATTTTATTATTTATATGCCGCCCTTCTCCGGGAGGACTCAGGACGGCGAACAATTCAAAAGGGGAAAAAGGGGAACATAAAAACGAAATACAAATAATAAAAATAAGCAACAGCCTCACAACCATACATGTCGAGAGGGGAGGGAACTCATCACCCCCAGGCCTGCCGGCAAAGCCAGGTTTTGACCGCTTTTCGGAAGGCCTGGAGAGAGGTGAGGGTCCAAATCCTTGCAGGGAGCTCATTCCAGAGGGCCGGAGCTGCCACAGAGAAGGCCCTCCCCCGGGTAATAGCCAGATGGCATTGGCTGGTAGATGGAACCCGGAGGAGGCCAACCCTGTGAGATCTAATGGGTCCGTGGGAGGTAATTGGCAGCAGGCGGTCTCTCAAGTACCCAGATCCAAGATCAATCCATATGCTATTATGTCAATAATTCATCTGGTAAACTACAACATGAGATTCCCATGAAATAGCCTGCATTTAGCTGCGATTTCTTGTCTACTGAACTTCCCTTATCAATGAGTCTAGAAGAACATCTGTTCAAATAAGAGCTATCCCTACCCCCTGCCAATTGTTTTTTTTCCCTTGAGTTATTTCTTAACGTGTGTCTTCTTTGAATATAAAACAAAGGGACAAAAACAAATCAGACTACAAAACTAATAAAAGAAAGATCAATATATGAAGGAAATAAGTGAAATTATGCTATATGCCCAATATTTTCTATTAGAAATATGTTCTGACCCCCCCCTCCTCCGTCCAGTAATGACTGCCTAGACAAGCTTAACTGGAATGTACTTTAATAGCAAGAAACCAAAACTTCGGTGGCTGAAAGCCAAGCATAACAAACAGATAAGGACCTTGGCAGCAACTCAGACAAACTCAGGCAGCAATAAACACAGATAAGGCTTGGTAGCAATCCAGCCTGCCAAGCTCACAGTAACGTCCTCCGACATTCAATCCTGCATTGACTTCTGCAAAGAGGGGCGTGTGCACAAGTAGCTTTTTATAGCCTAATGACCACCAGCTGACTGCAATTACCTCCTGTAATTGTGTAATTGTTCCTGACGCCTATTAGCTCTTCGATGGCGTGCATCCAGGAACAACTCACTACTGGCTTCCAGCTCACTCTCCCTTGTCTCCTCCCCACTGGTCTAAGGCTCAGGTGCCTCCTGGTGGCCAACCAGCCTCTCTGCGCCCTGCTCGGAGGGTCCTCCACATCCTCCTGAGCCGACTCATAGAGCCCCTGGTGCAGCTCCAACGGCTCCTGCTGGGCCACAACAGAAATATTATGCCCAATATTTTCTATTAGAAATATATGCATGCATCTATTTGGAAGGTGGACGGTAGGATGCTGACAATGTCAGAAGTAGTCTGCCATCTGGTTGGAGAAAGTGAATTACTTTGAACTAATTAAATTAGATTTTCAGACTTGGATTTTGTCCTGCTATTGCCTTAGTTATTTGATGATTACCTTTATCAGGTAAGAAATGGTAGAATGTTATCTTCTTCACTTTCCTGGATTCCTTGGTTCATTTCCTTAGTTGGTGTTTTGTAGGACTGATGCTTTTCTAGGGAACGACACAGGACCATCACACTTGCACTGGTTCCACTGCTGGGCATATTTATCTCAATGGAACCAAGTTCTTTTAGTAAGAGCTATCATAAGCCATGGTGTCACAGTGATTAGAGTGCAGTACTGCAGGCTACTTCTGCTGACTCCTGGTTGCCTGCAATTTGGCAGTTCAAATCTCACCAGGCTCAAGGTTGACTCAGCCTTCTATCCTTCCAAGGTGGGTCAAATGAGGACTCACATTGAGAGGGAGGAGCCAACGTCGCGACGATACATCATGCGGACTCGACAGTCTGAGTCCGCCGATGAAACTTTTGTCCTTAGACGGTCCGCTAGGACCTAAACCGTCCCGAAGAGACGGTGACAGGGTAGCCAAAACCTTGCTGGTCATAGGGACACTGCAAAGTCCCTGATTGACCCAAGGGTAGTGCTTCCAACCGAAGGCAAACAGGCAGCCCCCAGGCTGGCATAGTCAGAGATGGCTCCCGAAGGAAAAGACGAAGTGAAAGCGTTCCATCTGGTGAGTTTTTTTTTTTTTTTTTTACTTTCAGAAGATTGCTTTAAGAAACTTTTTAAAAAATGAGGACTCACATTGTTGGGGGCAATAGGTTGACTCTGTAAACCGCTTAGAGAGCATTGTAAAAACACTGTAAAGCAGTATATAAGTCTAAGTGCTATTGCTATTCAGGAAATTGGAACTCCTTGTCAGCAGTACAATGATGACACTCAGCTATAGTTTTCGGTTACATCTGAGGAAAAAAAAATGCAGGAGGTGTCAGATGTCTGGAAGCACTAATAAGCTGAATCCTGAGCTTAAGGTCTTCTTGATCAAAGCAAAGCTCAGATCTCAGAAGGAGGCAACACATTTCAATTAAGACAGATGATGTCATTGGGGCAGATTAACAAGGCTGGTTGGAAATAATACTTTTTATTTGCACAACCATGAAAGCTACAGAATCTCAGATCATTTTTCTTTACATAGTCATTAAAGCTTCAGAGACCATTGTTCCTTTGTAGGTAATAGGTTTTATTTTTTAAAATTAAACTTTATAATTTATTTTCTTTAAATTATTGACTTTATACCCAGTCTCTGTCCTAACCACTTTTACCATGCCATTTGGTACACGGGCTGCTTTGTTTTGTACATAGCTGTATTGGTCTGTTTCAGTGGTGGGTTTCTATTTTTTTTATATCCTCTTCTGTAGGTTTGGCCTGCTTTGTGGGATTGGTTTGCTGGCCATGTGACTGGGTGGGAGTGGCTTGCCAGCCAAGTGACTGGGTGGGAGTGGATTGCCAGCCATGTGACTGGGTAGGTGTGGCCAACTTGTAAAATGTGCTGCAACTCACTTAACAACGCTCTTGCTTAGCAACCAAAATGTTGGCATTTGTAGCACGCAAGTCTTAAAGCTGTCAAGTTACAATTAACCCTAACCCTTTAGAAAAAAAAACCAGGGGTGTTCAAACTTGACAGCTTTAAGATTTGTGGAATTCAACTCCCAGAATTCCTCCTCTCACTCTTCATCTTGATGATGTGTGGATGGGTGGGGAGAGGGAGCTGGAACCAGTTCTAAATGGCACTGTAGATTTGTGGAACCTCTTCTATAGAAGAGGTTAGAACTGGCAGGAACCCACCCCTGGTCTGTTTTCACATTTACTGCATTGCATGTGTCCCTGTTCTCTTTTATTGTTACTGCTGGGGTACTCTGACCCACCACTTGTGGTCCCAGTGGTGAAATCAAAAAATGTGCCCTACCTGTTCTGTGGGCATTGCTTGATAAGTGTGGCTTGGTGCTCATATGACTGGGAGGTGGTGGTGGCTGCACAACTGACTCATACACAATGCAAAAGTAGCTGGACTTCCCACAGAACGTCCCCTGCAACAAACAGGAACCTCATAATAATCACAGAGAGCTCACAAATAAACTATCACACTTTAAACAAAAACAACACAAAAGCTGCACAAGTGACTCGCACACAACGCCAAAGCAGCTGGACTTCACACACAAAATGGCCTCTGCAACAACAAGCAGGAATCTCACAGACAATTCGGCACAGCTGATTATCGCACAGCTGATGGATAGTTAAAAATGCTTTTAAAAAATAAAAAAAAATTCTTTTTTAAAATTTTATTTTAATTTTTTTAAAGCAGTTTTTTACTACCAGTTCGGGCGAATGGTAGCATTTTTTACTACTGGTTCGGGGAAACTGACCTGAATCGGTAGCATTTCACCCCTGGGTCACCCCTAAATGGTTTGATCTACTTTTATTTCAAGGCTTGCCACCTCACAAAACAGATATATTATGGTTGGAGCCTGCAGCTGGTTCCCCTTCATCAAACGCCTGAAACTGCTGGAATCCTGAACAGAACTATACTATGCGAGATGGATAATAGAAAGATGTCAGGTTTTCTGCTGGAGATGGAAAGTTAAAACTGAGCTCAGCTCATAATGATACCCACACTTCACAACATATGCTTATCATTACATTTTTTTTTCTTCATACTTCAGACCAATGCTCTTACCTAATTAGGATCATTTCAGAACGCCTGAATTGACTTCCATTTGTAAGATTAAAAACCTATAACTGATGTTAAAAATTGAAATGAGGTATTCTTGATTTGCATTTGAAACTAAAAAAAAATCAAAAGGAGAGCTGGGCTAGAGGAATGAAAGCTCTAATTAATCTGGTATTTGGAGCAACTGCTTTATGATAAGAGGGGCCTCAGCATGCTGATCCACCATAATTCATTTCAAATCTGGTAAAATAAATAAAGGGTGGAATTGACTATTTAACTTCTCTGGCTGAAATCCACCCACATCCAAGTCTAATATGATATATTTTCTTTACTACTGAAACTGAAACTTTCTTTTGGTTAAGTTATCCGAAGGGACAACTCCATGCATACCGATTCCATACCTCTGTGTAATGAATGAAGAACCTTTCCATGCTTATTGGCTTGTCTCAATGGCTTCATTTTATCTTATTGTCTAAATGGCTTCATTTTATCTGCCTGAGATCTACTACAAAGTGTTAAGAGCTTGCAAGACTTTGAGTTCTTGTCTGGGTGAAGAAAGGGAGCAAGTGACATGAGGAGAGATGTGTGGAAAGTTAAGCTGTGGAAAGAAACAGGCATTATTAATTCATTGATCTGACCACCTGATTCTGTATTTATATGCATTGCTAACTCACTGGCAGATACCCACCAGGTAATGGAAGAAATGCTAATGTGATCTGACTTTGAATCAATGCTAACATGGTCTTGGGTGCATTCTTAATACCTATTAGAGTACTAGTTTGAAGCCAATATACTGAATAATGTTTTCAATCCTTTCAACCTTTAATAAGCGTATTTGGAGCCTAAGAATAAATAGTATAAGGAGAAAAAGAAAGGTATTTGCTAAAGTGAAAGGGTTGGACAGCAATGATGGGTTGTGGCAGGCATTTTAATTGCACTGTGCATGCACGCGCATCACACATCGAATGTGCATGCATGTGATGCGCACATGAGCAAACCAGCTGGTTTGCTCATGTGCGCATCACATGCATGCACATTTGATGTGTGATGCGCGTGCATGCGCAGTGCAATTAAAATTGTTCTCCTCATGCACAGAACCAAGAAACAAGGTGGTAGCACCCAGAGAATCGGTTCAGGAGTGTGGCAGGCCTGGGTCGCTGCTGGTTCCAGCAATCCAGGCCACCAAACCACTATTGATTCGGCCGAACCAGTCTGAACTGGTAAGAACCCATCACTGTAGGACAGAGGGTATGGCTGACCCTTATGAGTTTAATTTGGCCCTAAATAAATAGTATTTCTTCCTCATACTAAGTTCCAGAGAAACAGTAATATGCAAATAATATTGATCTAACCTTACTCTACCGTGATGGTTAACTTCAGTAGAAGAAACTTATCAGCCTCTTAGAATTGCAAAAAAAACAAAATAATGATAAAATGTTCCTCATAGGAATGCCTTAAGTATAGATATGAAGGTTGCATACTTAATGAAGGACAAGAAAGCACATCGCAAGATCTAATTTGTAACTATATGCATAATGATATATAAAGGTATAAAATAGCCAATATAGTCAGACATTGATGGGAAAGATTAAACAGCCACAGCTGAATACCTCTGACTATTAAGAGAGACAGTATGAAAGAGAGATCCTCTCTTAGATTAAAATTTATTTTTTTCCCCATTTGCTTTATGATACTACTTTGAAAGGGTGAATTAAAGAGAAATGTCATTCAAGCAACGTGTGATTAAACCAAAAGAAGCATATCTGGATACAGGTGGTCATTTTTCATTGCAAATTTTAAAGATTAAGCCGAGATGCACTTTTTAAAAACTCACTCAACCCAGCGAGAGTAGACTATTAATATATTCATTCATTTCCTTCAAGATAAGGTGGAATACAGTTTCAGGTTTCCAAGCAAAAACAGTTCTTTTTGCAAAGTCCTTCTGTGAAGGTGAAGGTTGGATAAATCTGCAATGGAAGGTTTGGTTCTTCATTGCATCCCTCGTGTGTTTTCCTTCCCGGTGTCTTTCATAGTCTTGGCAATATGGCTGTGACATATCAGTCATTTTCTTGCACCTTCTAGTATTTCCCTTGTGAGACTATTAATGTCACAGCAGCTCTGGACAGCAAGACCACACGTGTTCCAGGACACTAATAGGAAGGGAATCCTTTCTTTTGTCATAGAATCACTAGCCAAGCTAGAACTTAAAGCTCATAAAATAAATTGCAGCATATATTCTGCCGAGGAGAGGATACAGTAATATCCAGGGCTGTTTCCTGGGGAGCAAGTCATGTGCATTGAACTTTCTATTAGAGGCAAAAAATACTGCCTCGCAATGCAGTCTTTGCTATCTTAAAGGTCAAGAAAGTAAATCCCTTCCTCACCATCATTCTTGGAGGCTGGCTGGGCATATACAATCAGTTGTTATTCTGCTGAATTCCACATCGACTACTTTCTCTTCAGGTCTTTCTGAAGATACTTCATAGACTCCAAAGGAGGACTTGCAGACGAAAGTCCAGCTAATCAGTCTGCTGTGAGACAAGGTGAAAACACCCACGTCCATTAACCTTGTATCTTTCTATTCCTACAGTGTTTGTCTGCATATACTCCAGTGAGCCCTAAACTCAATTTATCATCCAGCTCTTGAAGTTCCACTAGATTTTTTTCCCATAATCATTTCGTCATCTTTCACATACTTTTCAGCTTTCCTTAAGATGAACATTGTTTGTAAGACACCCAGAACCACTGAGAGCGAGTGGGCAGCCAAATAAATGTTATAAACAAACAAATAAGTAATATATTTGCATTTCTCTAGTTACCTTTTTAGACCAATTTATTCCATTAGAGCTTGGTTGACAGAAAACCTTCTTTCCAACACCTTTTTTCTTTTAATCTTTACAGGCAAATTTGAAGTGAGAATTGATCAACAACCATCAAAATATTATGAATTCAAGTGCACCTCCAGAAATAGGGGGGGGGGGGAAACCACTCAGTTTGGGATAAAACTGTATCGCTGAGTTCATAAAACATTCTTATCTTCTTTAAAAAAAATTCTCCATGAGCATATGAAAGAAACTGCTTATTTAAAAGAACATTGAATTATTATTTTTGTACTTTTCAGAAATACGTATCAGATCTGGAAATAAAAACAACTTTTAAAAGGGATGACCAAATTAGAAAAATCTAAATAATTTGATGAATTTGATGTTTCTTTCAAACGAATATTACCCTAGTTGAATATATGCAATTCTTCTTTTTCCTTTTTTGAGAATAAGAAAATGCTTTGCTTCAAAAATAATATTTTAGGAGGCAAGGAAACATAGGTTATGGTACAAGCATGGTATCTTGTACAGCAACAGAGAAATATCTATTGTATTATTGTTTTTAGGTTCTGTTCCCATATGAAGAAACACTAATTAAGGACATGATATAAAATTTCTTTATTCAATTATATTTTACCCTGCCTTTTTGACCATAAAGGTCCTTCATACAATTCATAACTATATAAATTCTTAAAACAGTGAGGCAATTAATACATGAGCAATAATGACAATAACAAGAGTAAAGGTTCAATTTCTGTTATAGGGAAAAAAAGACACAATGCTACAGATGTTTAAATGGTAAAGCACTTAGTCTTGATTCAACAATAGGCTTAAGCAGAACCCATTAAGAACCCAGCAGAATATGTGAATGTATTATGCTAGATTAGAGTTCTGGGTTAGCAGCCCGGCATGGGGGGAGGGGAAAAAGAGGGAATGGTTTTGAGGGAGGGGCAGGTGAGCACCCGTTATTCACATGAGTGGGGCTGTGAGTGCCTGAGACATTCATGCAAGTGAGGCCTGGTTGTGAGTAGGCCCCACCCAATATTGGGACATGGTCCACAGGTTGGGGACTCCTACCTTAGATTGAAGCAAGAATGAGCATCTCTAAGGAAGTCCAGGCTGTGGTGGAAGAATTATGAGTCAAAGTATCTTTTCCTATTATGTAAATTGTCAAATCTAATCGAAGGATGGTACTAACATACCAACCAGATAATCATTCAAAGGAACCAGGCACAGGTGTCAAAAATGTGTCTATTTTTAGTCACAGCATTTCATAACTTTCTATGGAACTTTCTCAAATTCCTCTTTTTTTTTTGGTCAAAAACAAAAATTCAAATGATCTGATTTCTATTCTTTGACATTTTCCTGACAGGCTTTTACAGTGCAGATGTCAGTGTTCCAAGTGTCATGCAGAATTAAATCAGAGTCCAAGGCAAAACGATCCTTAAAGTTCCAATTTAATAAGTCAGACATCTTGGCACATCTGTGGAATCCCAATTCTGGAAGTTACCTAGGATTCCCACCCAGTTGAAAGTTCATGATCTTGTCCCCACACCCACAAAT
Source organism: Thamnophis sirtalis (assembly GCF_051295495.1). Lineage (NCBI taxonomy): Eukaryota > Metazoa > Chordata > Lepidosauria > Squamata > Natricidae > Thamnophis > Thamnophis sirtalis. The sequence goes on along the minus strand of NW_028261385.1, from coordinate 134,507,033 downwards.
CCATCACATGGTCCAATATTCTTCTTCCACGCTGGCATCTTCACCCAGCTGGTTCCAGTCAGGTGCAGAGGTGCGGAAACAAAAGATGACCTTGGGCTTCTAGAAAAGAATGACAATAACACGTTCCACAATTCTACTCCTTTCTATTCCCCACTCCCAACTCCTATACTAATGGAACAGCATAATGGAGTAAGAGAGTGTGTGGCAGACCAAAGATCCTAAAAGGGATATAACTGCAGGCCTGACAGCAGATTTCTGAGGTATTATTTTTAAATATAACTAACCTGTTTGTCAACAACTTTCAATAGGCTATCCTTTTTCAGGCACATTTTATTAAGGGTTCTTTATTGTGGAAAGGCAAATTTAGCAGATTTTGTTCACTGCTAATGTTTGCCAAGTCAAGTAAGCAGTGGAGATCTAAATTGGCATTCACTGAAATTCATGGCAGAAGTATTTTACATCCTAATCCCAGACCTCCGGTTGACTGAAACCACATGTCTCTAACTTCAGATCCTATATTTGTTGAGAAGTAGACATTAGATAACTGAATCCTAGTTGCTAAAGACTAAGTGATATAGCCTGCCCTACTGTGTAATTCCCATTAAATGTATTGGGAATGGTTTCTGAATCAACACAAATAACATTGAACATTACTTTATAAATCAAACAGTTTAAATATTAAGTGCCATTTAATTTTACAGTCCAGAAGCTACCATAGGGATTCTTGTTCTGGATGAGGCCTTCCATTGTACTGACAAACAGTGATTCAATCTCAAGAAGTGAAGACACTTACAGGCTCATCAACTCCAGCTTTCTACAGTATGACAGAATTCACTCAACCTAAGCCAGACTCTGCTCAGAAGCATACAGGAGGGAGGGAAGAATCCAAAACCTATGTAGTCTCCTTGGTATCTTCTAAAAAAACTCCCCCCAAAAGGAATAGGCGGAGAGAAGTGATGAATAAAAATATCATTGTTCAATTCTCTTTCCCTGTGTCATTGTTCAACACTCTGTTCTCTCACCCTCCCTCCAATTAAGGTAAAGGTTCCCCTCACACATATGTCCTAGTCATCCCCAACTCTAGAGGATGGTGCTCATCTCCATTTCTAAGCTGAAGAGCCAGCACTGTGCAAAGACATCTCCATGGTCATGTCGCCAGCACAAATAAATGCTGAAGGAACATGGAATGCTGTTAGCTTCCCAACCAAAGGTGGTTCCTATTTTTCTACTTGCATTTTTACATGCTTTCGAACTTCTGGATTGGCAGAAGCTGGGACAAGTAACGGGAGCTCACACTGTTACGCAGTGCCAGGGATTTGAACCGCTGGACTGACGACCATTCTGATCGTCAAGCTCAGTGTCTTAGCCACTGAGCCATCGTGTCCCTATTCTCTCCAAATAGGACTATGCATACCATTCAAAAGAGATGTTTCACAAGGTATATTAGAACCAACAAAATACAACAAAAACCATGACTTATTTTGGAAAATTTCACTCTGCTGTTTTGAAGGTGTCTGCACATGTGTTTTTTTTATCTTCAGGCAGACATTTCATTTCATTTCATTTTATTTGTCTTGTATGCTGCCCACTCCCGGAGGACTCCGGGCGGCTCACAATCGACAAGGGAAAGGGGATAAATAGACAAAGACAACACTTTAAAAAAGACGCAACATTCACAGTTTCCGTGGGGCTGGATGTTTCGCAAGCCCCCCGGCCTGCTGGAGCAGCCAGGACTTGGTGGCTTTGCGGAAGGCCGGGAGGGTAGTAAGGGTCCGGATCTCCATGGGGAGGTCATTCCAGAGGGCCAGAGCTGCAACAGAGAAGGCTCTCCCCCGGGGAGTCGCCAGCTGACATTGGCTGGCAGATGGAATCCAGAGGAGACCTAACCTGTGAGATCTAATCGGTCTAAGGGAGGTAATTGGCAGGAGGCGGTCTCTCAGGTACCCAGGTCCGATGCCATGTAGAGCTTTATAGGTAACGACCAGCACCTTGAAGCGGGTCTGGAGACTAATGGGTAGCCAGTGCAGCTCGCGGAGGATAGATGTGACGTGGGTGTACCTAGGCGTACCTAGACAACTAAAGATGGCCTCTAAAACAACTGTGCAAGCCAAGGAATGCAGCTGATTCAACAAGAAAGTAGCAATAGCACTTAGACTTACATACCACTTCAAAGTGCTTTACAGCCCTCTCTAAGCAGTTTACAGAGTCAGCCTATTGAGCCCAACTATCTGGGTCCTCATTTTACCCACCTCAGAAAGATGGAAGGCTGAGTCAACCTTGAGCTTGGTGAGATTTGAGCTGCCAAATTGCAGGCAGCTGGCAGTCAGCAGAAGTAGCCTGCATACTGCACTCTAATCACTGTGCCCCCAAGGCTCATGAAAAGATGTGTCTCTCATGCTAATAGTTTCAAATATAATGCGTCTTTTAAATGCATAGCACTGCTCTAGGAAAAAGCATACCACACAATGAGATAGGCATTGGTTCAATGTTTTGGCCAAGAAACATAACCAAGCCCTGTTCAATTTGGAGCCGAGGTGGCGCAGTGGTTAGGGTGCAGTACTGCAGGCCACTTTAGCTGACTGTGATCGGCAGTTCAGCGGTTCAAATCTCACCGGCTCAAGGTCGACTCAGCCTTCCATCCTTCCGAGGTGGATAAAATGAGGACCCGGACTGTAGGGGCAAGTTGCTGACTCAATTTGCTAAAAAAAATTGTAAACCGCTTAGAGAGGGCTGTGAAGCAGTATATAAGTCTAATAAATAAATAAATAAATAAATAAATAAATAAATAAATAAATAAATAAATTTACAAGTATCATCCATGTAACCTGGAAGCTAAATTAACCTTTAAAAAAAAGCCTGCTTCAAAATCAAACTAAGAACCATTTAAGACTATGGGTTGTTCCATACAGCCCCATACTGAACAATTTTTTCAATCCATATAGTATCATAATTTGCATTGTCCTAAGGTTTTCAGATGGTTCTGACCTTGCAACTTTACTAGAGGATAATTAAGAGTAGTGACAGTTAGATTCTCCTAGTTTTGTTTCTTCTTCCACAAAGCATCATTAAGCAACGGGAACCATCATCAATCACTCTCCTTAAAGACTTTAGCAATTGGAGCAGGGACCTGGGACAGAGAAAATAGTCACCTTTCACATTATCCAAATTACCAGCCACCAATATGGAAGTGTCTGAATGGCATTTGCAAAGCAGACGTCAAGCATTTACATGACCAGACACCTCTGTAGAAACCAGGTATCAGGTTTTTCCTGTAGCACAAGTCCAAATGAAGAGCTTTGCTCAGGGAACTAAGGGATTGTGAAGTAGCAATAGCACTTAGACTTATATACCACTTCATGGTGCTTTACATCTCTCTCTCTCTGAGCAGTTTATAGTGTCAGCATATTGCCCCCAACAATCTGG